>NW_015159722.1:381735-422894 GCF_001447785.1 Gekko japonicus
TATGTTGTATATTGTATTGTATTTTATACTGTTCTTATTGTTTTTATTAGGCATTTATGCCCTTGTTAGCCGCCCTGAGCCTTCAGGGAGGGCGGGATACAAATCTAAAGAAAAAATAAAAAAGTGCCTGTAACAGCAGTCTTCACACCTGGCCCAGGTAAGAAGGAAGAACTGCAAGCTGAAAGTCCTCCTGACTCACCCCCACGTGTGACTCGTTTACGGGAGCGACTGCGGCAAAACTCAGCAAGCAGGCGAAGAGAGGCCAGGCTACAAGGGAGACGCTCAGCCAGCCCAGAGTTCTAACAGGAGCCTGGGCGATCGCACAGCTGGCTAATTGGCAGCAGCATTTAACTCCACACTCTGGGCAGTACCCGTAGTGGAAGCAACAAGTCAGCTTCGTGCTGTTGGCATCCGCTCTGGCTCGGCTCTTGCACCTAGACCTTTGGACCCCCTGGCTTTGGACTTCACTCTGTGTTCCTGGCTCCTGACCCTGGCTTGGCTTTGGACTATGTTCTGGTTAGTGATTTGGACTGGGCTCTGTGCTTCTGGCTCCTGACCCTGGCTTGGCTTTTTGGACTTTCCACTGTCTTCCTAGCTCCTGAACTCTTTTTCTTTTGGGAGGATTTAAGTATCCCCCTGTAGTTTTTTCTACATTTCAGATTTTTCTGCACACTGGGGGAGTGCCCCAAGGGTGCAGGAAAATCTCTTTGCCCCCTAGGTGTCCCAGAGGTGCGGATTCAGATATCTGCATGCAGAGAGGACCTTGGCTATTAGATATATAGATAACTCTTTTGCATGGACTGGGCATGTACACTTCATATATCGTCACACTCAGGAGCAACATGCTTTGATTTGTTTCCATGTTAACTGAAAACAAAAAACCAACCTATGTAAATGGAGAAAAAAGGATGCTGACACTCACCCATCTCCTCCAGGTATTGTGGGACCCTAGGAACAGCAGTCTGCTACCAGGGTGTCATCTAAGTGCAGTGCAGGAAGGGAAACTAGCATTAAAACATGCAGAATGTCTGTTATGATTTTTGTATATTGTAATTTTTTCTATTTCTGTTTTGAACCTGACGTTTATTTATTTAGTGCAAAGCGCTCCAGGCAGCATACGTTATTCTCCATTTTTGTATCCAAATATCCTTATGACAACTTTGTGATGAAGATTAGGATGAGACACTGGCCCAAAGCAAGCTTCACAGCAGAATGGGGATTTGAATCTGGGTCTCCCAGATCCTACTAAGACACTCCAATATATCATGCTGGCTTTGGTATACAATTCATAATGAAACCCAACAATTAAAGAAAAACAACTGCACATATGGGGAAATGATCTTTTTATTTTTAAATGCATAGGAAACAGTGTACTTTATAGCAATGGAATCATACGCAGAAAGGAAGCAACGTAACACTTCTAGATTTTCTCTTACAAGTTCATAGGCAGCTTATCTCTTTTAGGACAGGATTCTCCATCCCGCATGCAATCTCCCCCCCCCCAATACACACACACGCAATGGCAAGATGTCCCAAAGGTGTAGGCAATGCTAGGCATAGTCTTACTTATATGAAAGAATTCCCCTTGTTCTGAAAACAAAACACATACATACAAATGATGTATATAACACTCAACTGCCACAATGGCAATGCCACTATTAGCCACTTCCTGCACACTAAGTATAAAAGTGAAAGGGCTTGGGGGCTTATCTATCTGAACAGATTATGAAAAATGGAAGAAGCTGTTTGAGTACACACATTTATTTGAATGTGGTGTTTCAAGGTGTGTGTGTGTTTCACGGGTCATTTGGGGCAGGAGTGCTGCTCCAGCTCCCCGTCCTGCCCTGCCCCCCAGCTCCTTCTCTCTCAAGTCATGTCGCAGCAGCAGCGGGAATTTCCCATTATATTCTATGGCCCCATAGAATATAATGGGAAGATTGCACCGCCACCACAGCGCAGCTCCAAAGAGAAGGGGGTTAAACTTTAACCCCCTCCTCTCTGGAGTCATGCCGCAGCAGTGGTGCAATCTTTCCATTATATTCTATGGCTCCATAGAATATAATGGGAAGATCGCGCCACTGCCGTGGCGCAACTCCAGAGAGAAGGGGTTTAAATTTTAAATCCCTTCTCTCTTCGCTCCCCCACCCCCACCCCGCCTTGGCAGGCCGGCTGGGGAAGCAAAAAGGGGGGGAGGCATCTTCAAAATCCTCCCCTTCCCTTCCCCAGCCAGCCTGCCAAGGCGGGGTGGGGGGAAGTGAAGGGAGAAGGGGGTTAAACTTTAAACCCCTTCTCTCTTCGCTCCCCCCCCCCCAGCCCGCCTGGGGAAGGGGAGGCTTTTGAAGATGCCTCCCTCCCTTTTGCTTCCCCTTCTGCACGTGATGTCAGGGGGCATGGCAAATGCTAATGGGATATTATGCTAATAGCCTATTAGGTATGCTAATGAGCTCCTGCAGCTCTTTTTCTAGGAAATGACCCCTGAACGTACACATGAGCAAGCAGAGGTGGGTGGGTCCAGTAGGTCAAATTTGGAACACTTTCTCTTTGGAGGGGGAGACCAACCACCAGTGATTTTCTTTTAATGGCAAAGTTTCCTATTCTGAAAACCAGTTATCATTCTTTAAAGGGAAACTGTCATATCACAAGTGCAAAATCCTGTTTTTCAAAAAATTCTTAGGTGCAGGAAAACAGTGTTTCAAATGGATCAGTGCATCCAGTGATCCCACCATGGTCATATCCTGATGTGGGTGTGGGTGGATTTGTAATTAATAGGAAAATGATTGTGTATTAGGGGAAAAAGAGGCCTGAAGGAGTGCTGTACATGTATCCAAAGTAAGAATGATCCTTTACACATTCCAAAATACTACTGTGTTGGTTAAATTGTTAAAACAAGATAAGATTGTCAAAGGTTTTCCTACTCCTCTCTACCTTCTTTAATTTAGCATTGTACTGCAATTATCTCCCTCTTTTAATAACAGTAATAGCATTCATAAGAAGTTATTTCCTGTTTGTAGACTGTGGCTCAGAATAATTCTTTCTACTTTTGTTCTGTAATATATATATATATATTGAGGCTTGCAGAGGTATCTGCAGACTCTTGCCAGATTAGACTTGAAGTAAACTGATTTTTATCAGGCCACTGGGTAATTCTGACCATTTCATCTGACAATTTTAGTACAGTACTGTGGCAGCTGACTTGTGTAAGTAAAGGATTATTGTACCATCAGTCTACTGAAAAAAAGTCTTTGTGAATATTCTTTCAACATGTATTCATTAAAGGTAAGAGGGGAAAATCTATCACATTTGTGTTTTAAAGGAAAAAACATAGTCAGGTTAAGTATGTTGCTAAATTACATTGAAACAAAGTGTGTGTGTGTATGTGTGTGTGTTTTAAGTGCAGGCTATGAGATGCGGTTTCTAATACAGGAAAGTTGCTGCAGTTATATCCCCATAGTTCACTAAGAAGGCTAGGAATTTCTGCCACAGGTTTCAATGGTTAAACTAGGTGCATTGATATCCAGATATTAAATGCATTACTAAATGTGTATGTTAAATGCTTTTGATTCTGCTTGAGGATGACAACATTTTTTCTTTTAATATCATTGCTGAAACAGGGCACTGTGTTTTCTTTAGGATAGTTAGTGCTGGATTATGAGTAGATAATCTCCGTACAAGTCAATAAGCCTTAGAGGGATTTCAGTAGATTGTTGATAACAAGAAATCTTGTCTTTACCAGTTTTCTTTTTTTATCTTGAGTTTCTCATTCACTTTCCTTACTAGTCAGTAAATGACTTTGCATTCTCACAAAGCAACACTCTGCTTTGTCTTGATATGGTAATTCTGTTTGTTTGGCATGGTCACATGAAGCTTTCATGATTGCTTTCAAGCATTCTCCGGCAGCATTTTTCTGAACAAAAGAGGGTATGTCTGGGTATTCTTTAATATACATGTGCATGAAGTATGTGTCTGGGGAAATGGTTTTATACTGAAATGTGTGTTGTTGTTGTTGTTTTAAATAAAGAAATTGTAAGAATTCTCTTGGGTGACATTTAATTTTTCTAAGAACTTTGCTTTTCAGACTTTTTGACAATATTATAAAAAGATGTAGCCCACACAGGTTGCAGCTAGTTCCTGTTGGTAACTTGAGGCGATTCATCAGGGCACATGGGAAATGCAGCTGCTGTCTGTATTTGGTTTCCCATTTAGCTGCGATGGGAGAAACATTTACATAATATTTTGTAATATAGAGAATGTATGATTCTTGTTCATAAGATGCCTCCTACACAGCAAAAAAGTAATTTCTAAGGCCATCTTTATGTGATACATTCCTCACAATATTATAATGATATGAAATCCAGAAGCTAGTAACAAGAAGCCCAAATGCACTAGTCCCTCACAATTCATATTCCCCCCCAATATAATAATTTCAGAGTTAATACTATAATTCCAATTACTTCTAGAATTGTTGTAGGGCTGACTCAGTATATGTATGCTTTGTGCCTTGAGGGGGGAATTCTTGATGAGTATACTGTATTGACATGGAAATGGGTTTTTAATCTTTACATTGTATGTGTCTGTAGCTTGTAATGAGACTTACAAGCATCTACAGTATGATTTCTGATCTGTATGAGTTTCATGGAAAACTAAGGACACTAATATGTTTCCTGAGTTCATGATCCAAAATGGAAATAAAAGCACCCAATCAAATATGCAAATCACTACTTTTATTTCTAAAATGACTTTTTGGGTACATGACTCATATTTCCAATATGTGACAAATCAACTGTGTAGGTATAGTCTGTAAGTTGTTCAAATGTAATTTTAGTCATATTGGAGTGCGATCTCATAGAAATAATACAATTCAATAAAGCAAATGCAGTTTAATTAAGACAGCATGCTTGTGGGATTGCATGTTATTAAAATATCATTTTCATCCTGTGAAATTATTGTCTTTTTTGGAACATCCTTCCATAAACAACACCAGACTGATGTAACTGATCAGAACAGACCATATGGTTCTTAGCTGGCATAATTCAAAAAGCTATTCCAGGGAATCCCTTCTAGTTACAGGCTAAGGTTGCAGCTAACTAGCTGGCTTCTCTAGTAGAGTCATTGTCTGGCTGTTAGTCCTGAGTGGTGACATTTAGTAATGAAAAATGCAGATTTCTAGTCACTTTCACACATACTAAATAACGCACTTTCAATCCACTTTCAATCCACTTTGCAACTGGATTTTGCTGTGTGAAATGGCAAAATCCACTTGCAAATGGTCACTGAAGTGGATCAAAACTGCATTATTTAGCGTGTGTGAAAGCATAGTGTATCACTCTGTATATACATAGTGTGATGATATGGGATGTGCACAGACATCTGATTTGGATTCAGTTTATGTTGTTTGTTATAATGTTTGTTCTGATTCTTTAATATTGGTATGTCATGTGTTTGGGGTCACTACGGAATATGGGTAACACTGGCACTACTTTCAGTGGGAAACATATTTCAACCTGTAAGTCCCTCCCCCATGGGGATAAAATTCTCAGGGATTGAGTGTAACCAGGAAATGCTCTATATTGTATATCCCCCTCCTTTTTTGGAGGGTAGAAGTGCAACAGCCACAGCTCTGTTAACAACACAGGTTGCCTGTTGAAAAGATATGAGACTAATTTCTGGCTTTTGCATGCTTTCAAGTGGGCTGGGAAATTACTGAATATTTGGGGGTGGAGCCTCAGAAGGGCAGGGTTTGGGGAGGGGAGAGACCTCACTGGAATATAATAGAGGCCACCCTCCAAAACTTACATAAGGAACTAACAACATTCAGCAGTAAATATATGTACAAATACAGTTGTTAAGTTCGACTTATACTTGTGTACATTTAATTATCTTCGTTCAAAACATATTACAATGAAAAACAACTACAAACTCTGTCAGAAACAAGGAAGAGACAAAAATGTCCAGTGTGACTTTCCTATCTGTGTGTATAGGTCCTGAGGTCCCGGATGTATTACGTCCCTCATTGCGTCCTAAAAGACACCTCTCTCCACAAGTAAAAAACTGTTAAGCTTCTCCACATCAGTTGATTCTAATGGGAAGCAGGCATGTAGCTTAATCTATTTAATCGAGAGCCAGTTTGGTGTAGTGGTTAAGTGTGTGGACTCTAATCTGGGAGAACCGGGTTTGATTCCCCACTCCTCCACTTGAACCTGCTGATGTGACCTTGGGTCAGTCGCAAGCTCTGGCACAGCTGTCCTTGAAAAAGAGCAGTTTGTGTCAGAGTTCTCTCAGCCCCACCCACCTCACAGGGTGTCTGTTGTGGGGAGGGGAAGGGAAAGGAGTTTGTAAGCTGCTCTGAGACACCTTTGGCCCCTGCCACACGGCAGGGGAAAAGCCGCCAAAAAGCGTGGCTTTTAAAAGCCGCGCCAAAGTTGAAACGGCACGGTGGGATCCCACGGATCCCCTGGCCGCGCCGCCTTTTCTCCCCGGCATGATCAGACACCGGGGAGAAAACACGGCCCTGACGGGGAGCCTGCCAAACTGCGCATGTCCGAGCATGCACAGTTCGGCTAGGCGCCGGGATGCGCCGGCGCAAGGACGCGCCGGCGATCAAATGGCCCGGCTTGCCGCGCAGCTTCCCGATGAACCACCAAGGTAGGTGGTTGCAAGTTGGGGCGGATTTTCGCGGGGAAGAGCCAGTTCGGGGACGGAAGCACGACGCTTCACAGATGTTGTGGTGTGATCGCGCCGGTTTGCTCCGCCCCCGAACTGTCCCGCTCCCGGCCCAAATCGTCTAGTGTGAACAGGACCTCTGGTTAGTTAAGGGCAGGGTATAAATCCAATCTCTTCTTCTTCTTCTTCTTCTTCTTTTTCTTCTTCTTCTTCGTAGGCGGTAAACCTGCCATCCAAAGTGAAAGCTGCTAACAAACGCCCTCCAAAACTGCCATTTTGTCTCTGTCACCTGGAGAACAACTATAATTCCCAGAGATGTCCAGGCCCCACCTGGAGGTTGTCAACTCTGTATGGCAGCCATTCCTGTCTTAACAGAAAATAAAAGTCTCTTTCTCTGAAAATCTAGGGGTATTACAGGCTTCTTGGTAGGGAAAATTAAGGTTAGGCCAAAATCTCTGCCTCTCTTTTTTACCCCTTTCCTGGGTTACTTTAAGCTATATGACATTGCTGCCATCAGCTTCAAGCAAGGCATTGGCCTACTTCTGTCATCAGACTAACATTCTTCAAAATGCAGCAATGTGGGGTCATATCACTATCACAGAAGCCAGAAAATAGAGCTCAGAAAACGTATCCATTACTCACTGAGGTTGGGTGCTCCCTTTTGAGTATCATAACGTCTGGGTGCTCTCCTTAAAGTTGCTTATGTTAGAGCTTTCCCTTTTCATAGTTATCAAGTATTAAGCTAGCCTGTAAAAATATGCTTCCAGGTAATTGTCTATTCTTTCTCCTCTTATTTCTTGTACTTACAAAGGTATCATAACCAAACCCTTATGTTTGGTGGAGAGGGTAGCAAGGATTTTTGTTGTCATCGTTGTTGTTGTAGTAACATGGGTAATAGTTTAGCAGAAGCTGCCTAGCAACAATTTATGGATTATGACATATATTACGTAATGTTATTTGTACTGTTTGATTTAGTGAAATGAGTAAGCATAATGGAAAAGGCAGTCAGGTTGACTTTGTGAAAAGGGAATTCAAGGGAGCTCTTGTTCAAGTCAACCATTCCATACACTCCAAGTATTCAATTATGTTATTTGTTCATAACTTTTCTTTTTAAATTCTACAATGTGAAAATTATTGTTATTTGAACAATGTAAGAAATTACTACATGGTACTGCACAAGGGACTGTCCTCTTTTATTGGTATTCTAGATAATGGTATTGTGACTATCTAATTTATTTAACAGCTACACACAATTTCCTTTTGCTGATGAATTACATAAGAGTGTTTATTGTGGAATTCTGTCTTCGTCTATAGATGCCCATCAGTCCTCAGTATAAAAAGGAAACTTATTTTTGGTTAGCTGAAGCATACGCTTTTTGGTGAGATACAGATTTCTCTCATTGATGTATTGTCTCAGAGTTGGAGTAGAGGATAGCTTGTCTGGAGCATTAGGGATGGTGTGAACTTCATGGCAAGGATGTTCTCTGGATTTTTTAAAATGTGTTTAACAGCCACAGTCAGCTGTGAGCTAAACTTCCAATCTTTTCAGCTATTTATTATTCACCTCAAATGGGTCCCTGCCACACGGGGGGGGGGGGGGGTACGGGCAAAGTGTGGCTTTTGGAAGCCGCACCAAAATAGAGACGCTGCGGCGGGATCACATTGATCCCCTGAGCCGTGGCGCATTCCCTCCCCGGCACGATCAGAGGCCAGGGGAAGCCACGGTGGGGAAAGGAAGAATGCCGAACTGCGCATGTGTGAGCATGCACAGTTCAGCCAGGACCCTGGGATGTGCCGGCAGAAGGACGCGCCGGCAATCCCACGGCTGGGCTTGATGCGGCCGTGCTGGAAGTAGGTGGTTTAGTTTTGCTGCGGCTTTTCGGGCGGAAGGGCCGGATCGGGGATGGGTGCGCAACACTTCCCAGATGTTGCAGTGGGATCGTGCCTGTTTGCTGCGCCCCCGATCCATCCCTCTCCCGGCCCAAAACCTTTCGTGTGACCGGGGCTATGGTTGTGCAATAATTGAAGTGATAAGAGTTTCCTAAGGGCTGTTGTAGTGATTAGAAAACTGGTTATGTGGTTAGGTCTTAGAGACCCAGGTTCAAATCATCAGTCTGTCATGGAAGATTGCTGGGTGACTTTGGACCAGACATTCTCTCTCAGCCCAATTTACCTCACAGGGTAGTTGTTGTAAGGATAAAATGGTGGAGGGAAGAATGGTGTGAGCTGTTTTGGGTACATAATAGGGGGAAAATTTCTAAATAAATATTCTGTATCTGTACATAAGGTAAGATGATTCTACCCATAACTATAAATGGTCAGGTTAGGCAATTCAGTGACAGGGGAACTATGGCTCCCATTAGACCATACAAAGAATTTTCATATGTAAAATAGTGTCAATAAAACGAGCTTAAACATCAAATGGTAAAACATTTTTTTAACCGTACAGTGTTTATAATCACCAGCTGAGTAACTGATCTGCTCACTGTTTATATGATTGGTTGCTCGGCATGCCAATGGCGCTGTGCTGTACTGTTCGAATGTGTGTAAAATAATCCAACAAACAGGCTTGAACTTTCTGCAAATAACTGAACTGATCAGTGAAAGAACGGGTTCCGAAGATTAGTGACCAGACTGTCAGCTGAACTGGCAGGGATTCAAGCACCTCTCATCTTAATGTATGGTCCCATGAGAGTACTACAGATTTAAATTCTTGTTAGGTTTGAATATTGACTATTGAAGGCAATATCTTTCTCTGTTTATTAAGACTCTTTGACTCTGAATGCACTTTTAATATTTACTTCAATATGTATGTGTATAAAATCTTTTGTTTTCAAGTCTCCTTAGTTTGAACTGGTATAACAGGATACTAATAAACTGAGCTATGAACCAGGGAGTGCAAAATCAAATGTCATCACTGTCCTGAACTCACTCAGTGACTTTAGGCAAGACATTACATGAGTCTCAGACCCTCATCTACAATATGTTGATGCTGACTGTTTATTTCTTTATTACAAGATTTATACCCTGCCTTTCCCACTGTCCTTGATGACTACTATAAGGATTACTGTGAGGGTCTCACTAAGGAAATCTACACACCATAATTTGCACAAATTGCATATTAATTTTGTTGACTGTTGGTAAAATAAAACATTATTTCATTTTTAATCAAGTATTCTATATAATATATTATATAGCTAGCCTCTGTGTAGATGATGAAAGTCACAAAATTGGGCCACCCACAGACAGGATATATTCCTGTAAGGAGTTGAAGAATGCTGGCAGTTTGGCTTCTTTTGCCTAGTTTATGTGCTTTTTCTTTTTCTGCATACTTGGGCTGTTTCCTGAGTATGCAGAACGATATGACTTTGTAAATTAGCCAAAAGGAAAGGGGGAGGGAGAATGCTAAAAATGGCCTGTTGAGGACTGATTGTGCTCTAGAATTGACAGAATGTTGAGAGCCTCCGAATGTCATTTAAGGGAAAAGATGGAGAGAAGTATTAATTAGCCTGCTGAAGCCATTGATGTTCTCATGGTCTTCCAACTTCTATAAAATATAACTTTTATTTTCTTTTTTCTCAGAATAGGCTTAGAAATCAAAAGGCATTGCATTACTAATAAGAAAGGCATAAGAATTAATATTTGGTTCATTGTTTTGAAAACCTGGGTAAGCAAGCATTCTCAAATTAAAAATAATGAATAATGGAGCTAAATTTTATTCAAAGTGATACATAAATATGTAAAAGAAGCCAACCTGTGAGCAATTTATAGGCATATATGTTCTGCACAAGTTTGAAAAATCAACATGTTTTGTAGATATTGATTTAACTGTGATAGGAAATGTACAGCTTACTGCCGTAACTGCAAGATAAGGGAGTCCAGTTCTTTATGGCTTACAGTTTCTTTGCACTTAGTACAAGGGGTGGGAGCAATCTGATTCAGTTTTTTATGAATAAGGAGCATACTGCTCATCTGAACAGAACCTTCTTCAAATGTCACCCTACAAAGGGAAAACATCAACAACTGCCCATTCACATGTACTCTCTGTTGCACCCTCCACAGAGGTCATTTCGGGGGGATCGTGGGGGATCGCAGTTCCCCCGGGTGAGGTACGGGGGCGGGGCATATGACGAAGCCCCGCCCCCTGCTTCCGGCCGCCCCACTTCCGGCCCTCATTCAGCCAGGAGGAGGCAGGGAAAGAGGGAGGGTACGTTGCTTCCTCCCTGCCTCTCCCCACCCCTGCCTGCCTGGGGCCAGGGAGGGCCTTCCCCCAGCCTTGCAGGTCTACTGCCGGGCCCCTCATGGGGCTCAGCAGTGGAGCTGCAAGGCCGGCGGCGGCCAGGACCATTGGGGGCGGGGTGTGTGTCCTTATGACACACTTCCGGTGATGTCAGGGGGTGTGACATATGCTAATGATTTATGCTAGTGAGTTCCCCTAGGTCTTTTTCTACGAAACGACCCCTGACCCTCCATCTTATGATGAAATCTGGAAGGCTCCCTCTCTCCTGGCATTCCACAAACTATGCAAAACTGAATTACTCTTAAGCAGGTAATAGGGCTATACTATAATGGAATCATTCAGAAAGATGCTTTAAAGAATGAAAAGGGACTGTGGACTAATACAGGTTCCCAGTCAGGGTAGGGAATCCCTCATTTTTGCAGGCTCTGGCCTGCTGTCAGCCAGTTGGCTGGTGGGGGAAACCGCACCCCCAAACAGACATCCCTGCATGATGTTGCTAACATGCTGACCTCACTTCCAGAAGTGACATCATCACATCAGCGATGTTGGGGGTCACACTCTACTTTTGGGGCAAAACTCTATGGTTTGTAGCCATTTTTACCAGAGTTTTGCCCAAAAAATAGAGTGTCACCCTGACTGATGATGTCACTTATGGAAGTGACATTAGCGGACTGCTGACATTCCCACCCACCCCTGGAATGCCCCTCAAATCTTCCTGGCGGCAGGAGGAAGGCACCTGGCAACCCTAACTGCCGTATCCTAATCCTATTACTTTATTTATTGGATGTCCCATCATAGTGACTATATTGATTTACACTGTGTGAACTGTCTTGAGACCCAATGAAAAAGATGGATGAGAATTAACATAAATAAATAAACATAAATAAAAAGTTGAGGATAAATAAATGTTTAGGATGTGCACAAAAACTGAAAAGGGGGGGGGAGAGGAAACTCAACCCAAAATCAGCTGCAAACCAAGAGGGTCAAGCTACAGACTATATTATAACTATTCCGAGCATGAGGCGAGCAACTGAAGCGGACAGGACGGAGCCAGTCTTTTAAAACTCGCTGGCTCCATTCCCCCCTTTTGGAATGCAGGCTGCACCGCAGTCTTTTCTCCTTTCTTCTCACAAGGAGGCAAAGGCGTCCCTCAGGAGGCATGTCGTTGTCTGTCTCCTGTGGGGCCGGAATTTTTCAGATTATCCTGGTGTCTAAGATTCCATTAGTCAGGATATGTGTCACTTCCATCAAAGGTAGTAGTCTCTACTACCTCTGATGGAAGTGACACACATCCTGATTAATGGAATCTTTGACACCAGAATAATCTGAAAATTGATACGGCTACTATTTATGGCCTACGATTTATGGCCTACAATACAAACTTGTAGCAATTGTAAATGCAAAAGCATATAAGAAAACAACATCTGGTCATATGTATGTATAAAAATTTCTTATGTGTACATTTTTGGATGTGTGTCATTGGAATATAAAGAATATTGACCACTGAGGAAGGCCCGAAGGGGCTGAAACGCGTATGGTCCTTAGGTCAAAAGATTTTACCCATCAATTGTATTTGTATAATAACTGACTTGGTTGTACAAGCCTTTTAAGTCTGAAAATTAGACTATTTCTTTTAACCGCTGTATGTTTTAGTTATGTGTACACCCTAATAAACATTTTGCATTTTTGTATAATATAGTTTGTAGGATGTGCACAACACAGGTTCCCAAAGTGGAAAGTTCTGGACTTGCCTTGCACTTGGCCAAGAGATGGTCCCAAAAGCCTCTGTTGTTTGTCAAAAGAAGACCTCTAATGAGCTAATAAAATTTGTTTGCATACTTAACTATCAAAATGTGTCTTTTTAAAGTACATAAATGCATTTCTTTGATCTGGAAGTTCTGTCATGTCCTCAAAATAATCCCAAATTTCCCTCAACCCAAAGAACATACAGATAGCATTTCACAACATTCTGAAACCATTTAATTAACTTCTCTGCAAGAGAATGCATGATATGAAAACTCTCAATTATTTGATTTTATTGTTTGTTTTCCTTGGCTATAATCTCTCTGTAGTGTAAGATGAAAGAAGAGGTAGAATTACATGCCTTTCTGTGATTAACTGGTATTTCCGAAATTATAAAATGACCCTTGTCTTATTCAAGACTGTTTGTTTTTTTTCTATTTGTCTCACTACTTACAAATAAAATAGACTGACTCAAGCTAACATTTATAAACACAACTTTGCCAACAGAAATGTTTAGAAAGAGCACAAGTGATGTGGGTGCATAGAAAAACAAAGCGAAGTAGAATAGAATCTTGGGGTTTTGAAAGTAACATTTGAAAGTTCCTTTTGATGCTAACAGTAAATCATGAAAGCTACACAAGGCCTGGCTTTGGGCTGCTTCCACATGGCAGGAATTATCTGCATTGTTTTCATTAATGGAAAGAAAAGCTTATTCTCGGCTCACTCAAGGAGCCAGCTAGGTTGATACTGTCCTGGGCCTCTCTCCACCCAGACTAGATGTGTATATTAGAACAATGAGACTTATGCTTCCGTTAGATGAGCAGTTTGATCCAATGCTGTTGCTGTTCCCTTCTGGATTTAAAGGGCATGATTAGACAGTGGCATTTGCCTCTCATCCCCCAGTAGTTGACATCCTTTTCTGAGCTGTCCTGGAATTGGAGTTATTAGGCACCAGGGAAAGTCCGGTTTTTATGGATTTCAGTGCTTCCACCCCGCATTTCTGGATGTCTGAACTCCCCTGTTGCGAACTCAAGCCGGTTGGGGAGTGTGAACCTTTCTGTCTGTTTCCGCACCTCCCCCCCTTATCATGTAGTAACATGCATATAAGCACATAATCGCCCCTGGTGTTGTCAATCACTGTTTGTTCCTCCAAGCAGCCAAGTAGTCATTCTGGATTGGGAGCCCCTGGGGGAGTTGTTTTCAAGCAACAAATCCTCCCCCCAAATCCCTCCTCTCCTGTATTTGCTTCAGAGTTGTTGTTTGAGAGTATCCCATGATTGACACAAGTGTAAATGTCCTGAAGTCAATGGGACTATTCTTGTGTAAATCTGCATGATGCTTGCTTTTCTTGACCAAACCCCTTGGCATAGAACCTTGTTTAGAGAAAATCATGCTTGATCCAGAGATCTGTACACAAGCTGTTTCTGGTCAGGTAGCATTTATTTGTCCAGATGCTCCCATAAAGAGGCTTAGGGCTGGGCCCAGCCTTACTCCTGAATTCTTATCTATTGGCTGTAGCCTAGAATGCTTTTAGGGTGCGTTCAGACGGGGGCTTTACATCGGTATAGGTGCCGGTTGCAATCGTTGTACTCGCCGGCGTTCAGATGGCGAACATCTGCCTCCTGTCCCTAGCCGGTGTAAAGCCCTTTACACCGTTGCACTCTGCCACTAGGTCCCCAAGTGGTGGTATCCTGAGTACAACGGTTGTAAACGCTGTACCTCGCCGTCTGATCGCTCTCCACCGTTGCACAGCTACTTCTGTTTGGAAGCCTCAGGCTTCCGATTTTCGGCCGCCATTTTTTTTAAGGACGGTGATATGCGCTTGGGCGAAGCTTCGCCCTGCTATTTGTATAAAAAAAGAGAAAAGGGCCTTACTGTAGCGTTTCAGAGGCGTCCGGGACCTCCGGGAGGCCACTGTGCTCTTTAAACTTTAAAGGTAAGTCCTTACCTTTAAAGTTTAAATGTACGACAGGGTTTTTTGCGCATGCTCAAAGATCGCCATTCTCTGGGGGGAAACAAGAAATGAAGTCATGCTTCTCTAGGAATTGCCAAAAAATATATGGTAAAACCATACAGTTTCTGGTGATTGCTAGAAAGGACATCCAGGGCAGCAGCCCACTGGGAAATTTCTTTTGTTGCATGGTCAGACCACCCTGAACCTCCCTCAAAGGTCAGTTGGAGAAACCCTGCCCTAGGTACTGAGTAAATAATAAATTGTAACATCCGTTCCTCGCTCACATAGAATGCCTACCCCCCTACAACCTCTCTCTCTCAGGTTCAAGGTTACAAGTAGGTCAGGCCATTACACTTTGCTACCCTTCTTGTCTCTTTTAAAATTTCTAGAGAACATGACCATTTCACCTCTCAGGTCTCCCTCTCACTCACAGAGACATCAGCAGACAGGGTAGCCATCTTTAATAACAGGCCCTCACTAACACTTCACTGAGTTTTTGGGGTAGGGGGCTCATACATTGTTCCATTGACATGCTGCCACCATTTATTCATATCCTAAAATAGATATCAACCAAGATCTTCACTGGGGTGTGTGTGTGTGTTTCTTTCTCTGAGACACACAACCCACACAACAAACAAGGAGATAACTTTTATTTATGGTTTGAACATAACACTGAATAAAGTAAGGTAGAGGTTACAATGTTTCTTTTCCCTTGAACTTTTGATCTGTTTCCCTGTTCCAGTATTTGGGGATCTTTTGTTACAAATGGACTCTTCTTTCCATTTAGTTTTAAGCTACTCTTTGCCTCAGCTTCACTCAGCCAGACATAGGCCTCTGTCAGAAAACCTTTGCAATCCATTTTAATAGCAGGTTGCTAATGGGGTTTTTTGTGTCAGTTCAAACACAACCATTTTAGGAACTGGCTGCTAACAGACTTTTTCTGTCTGTTCATACAAAGCAATTTGCTTTCTGTTGGCAAAGCGGGACTGAACCATTTTTGAGAGAAACTGCTTTCTTCCATTTTCACCTCTTCATTGTGCTTCTGAACTGCTGTGGTGTGCTGTTTAAAATGTCCATAGCCCTTCCTACAATGCCACTTTCCCCCCGCCTTTTTTGCCATGCAGTCTTTCTTGTCCTCCCCCTCCCCAGTGTTCTAAGTTGAGTTCTATAGTGCTAAACCAATATAACACTTCAGTGTTACAGCGGCACCACTGAGATGCCTTGATTCCATTGAAAGTCAATATATTGCTTTAGCACTATAGTGCTCTACTTAGAATATTCTGGGGGGAGGGGGAGGAAGATTGCGTGGTGAAAAAGGGTGGGGGGGAAGTGCCACAGTCTGAAATAGCCATAGCACTTCAGAGATGGCTCATTAATGGGATGAAGTCTGCTGTATGAAACCCCCGTCCCTGTATCGCTTTACTCAGAACTGGGCCAACAATGGATAACATCCGGTTTAGAATGGTAATGTGAAAGGGGCCATATCCTTTACCCTCTTTAACTCCCAACCACTCTTTTAACTGCTGTTATCGAGCTGTCTCTCCTGAACATTCTGTCAGCTCTCATCGGTTGCTCCCACAGAGAGGCAGAAGCTACCCTGTCTGTCCCATAAGTCTTATCATCCCTTAGCTTATGCCCTTATATAGATAATTCAGTGGGTCGCCCCTTTGCTGGAAGTCTGTAGAATGGTAAAAATATAATATTTTCAACATGCACCTGGAAACTGCAATTTGATTCATAACATTGATTTTGTAGTCTGAGGGGTTTTTTTTAAATGTACTGCCCTACACATCTGCAGTTCTGATTTTGATATTGGTTTTATGCTGTGCTTATTTTTAATTGTTATCCATAATTTCTGTTTGTTTGTTAGAATTCTTCATGCATTTTATAAGTATAAGCTACTTTAGAATGTTGTATAAGAACAAGATAAATAATTGTAAATAAACCATTATGCACCCTGAATATTAAACACCACCCTTCCTATAATAATATAATTTGCCTTTCCCAACAAGGATATCACCTTCCATCTTTGAAGAACATGGTACACTGTTAAAGGATCTGGAAATAATATGTCTTCCAGAATGTTCCTCATAATTATCTTCTAATTAGCCAGCTCTGTTCTTAAAATGTAGTACTTAAAACTAAAGGTAATGAAACAGATAAAAGGCATTATTTTGCCAAGCATTTGGCATAACAATACAGAAAATGAAGTTATGTAAAAATACACGTGCAGAACAATAGTTACATTAGAATCTTTTACAACCACTCTTTCTAATAGAAAGCTGTCCACCCCCTGTATAGATGATAAAAGCTGTACAACAAAGAATAATAATGTGTGTTCTGATGATTACATAAAATGCCACAAGAGGAGTCTCTGGCTTCTCTAATAACTTTTCAGGTATGGACAAAATTAGATCTTTGTAAATAAAATTTAAAATATCTCACCATCACCCTGATGAGAACTGAAAAAGTTCAAGAAAAAACAGAATGCTGAGAACAGCTGAGTGTCAAATGAAGGGGGGGAAGGGGGGGATAATCAATGTGATTGCTCTAAACGTGTCCTGCACTATGCAGGCAGGCCCAGCCAGGTCTTCTCTTGAGCAGTGCCTTCTGGTCAAGATAGCAAGGCTTAAGAGCATCAAAAGATGCTGGCAGCCAGGAGCTGGAACTGGAGATATGATCATTTTCAACGAAAGTTAACTTATGTTTAAGTTTAAAGGTAGATTTGTAAACATATGTATGATCACCATCTCTTGGGTTTTTAGAGGGTTTTCTTTACTTTCTCCCAAAGAGTTAGTTCCCCTTCCCTAGATTTTCTGTATGTAGTATTTAGTATGTAGTTATTAGAAAATGCAATAAAAAATATCCCCCTCGGGGGTACAAAAAATAAAATAAAATTATTGACTAGGAATAAGGCCCAATGTGGAAATAAATACAATGAGCTCTAGAAAGAGGCTCTGGGAGAGTGCCCCAGCCTTGGGCACTCAGTGTCAATTTGCTGTGGAGATCTCAGCAGGGTATAATGACACAGAGTCCACCATTGTATCCAGAGGAGCTGATCTCTGCTACCTGAAGAGCAGTTGTAATTCTATCTCCAGCCCCCACCTTGAGATTGGCAACAATGGTTCCCCAGGAGGAAATGGCTGGTTTGGAGGGTGGAGTTTATGGCATTGTACCTGCATGAGGTCCCACTCCTCCACAAACCCCACCCTCTTCAGGCTCCACCCCTGAAATCTCCACGAATTTCCCAACCTGGAGTTGGAAACCCTATGTCCTTCCCAGCCAAGCATTAACCTGCCATTATCTGCCCCTCTGATTTCAGCTTTCCATCTGCTCCCCCCTCCCGAAGATCAGTTGTAATTCTGAATGATCTCCACCCTTCACCTGGAGACTGGCAACAGTGGTTCCCCAGGAGGGAATGGCTGGTTGGGAAGGTGGAGTCTATGGCATTGTACCTGTCTGAGGTCCCACCCCTCCTCAAACCTCACCCTCTCCAGGTTCCATCCCTCAAATCTTCATGAATTTCCCACCTGGAGTTGGCAACCCTATCTCCTTCCCAGCCAATCACCAGCCTACCTTTATTTCCCCCTCACTCTTCAGCTTTCCATCTTCCCCCCACCTGCAGCCTTTACTGTGCTCTGAAGCCCTGACTGCCATGTCACAATGGCTGTCATGGAGGGGGGCATCTCAGCAGGGTATAAGGACACAGAGTCCACCATTTTCTCCAGGGGAACTGATCTCTGCCATCTGGAGAGTAGTTGTAATTCTGAATGATCTCCAGCCCTTACCTGGAGATTGACAACAATAGTTCCCCAGGAGGAAAAGTAGTCTTTCTCTGCAATGGGGACCAAAGCAGCTTACATCATTCTCCTCTCCCCCTTTTGACTTGCACAACAACACTGTGAGGTAGGTTAGGCTGAAAGTCTGTGACTGGTCCAAAATCACCCAGTCAGCTGCCACAGCAAGAATCTGGGTCTAGCAGACCCTGCTCTGAAGCACTGACTGCTATGCCTATGGTAGCCAACCTCCAGGTGAAGCCTGAAGATCACCAGGTATCACAATTGAACTCCAGACAACAGATCTCCCCCCTTGCTTTGGAGGGTGGGCTCTATGACATTCTGTTCAGCTGAGGCCTCTCCCCTCCCCAAATCCAGGCTTCCTTAGACACAGAATATCCAGGAGTTTCCGTACCTGGAGCTCGCAACCCTAGTCAGGACTGGCCCCAATGAGTTTTCTTCTAAAGGTCAAAATAGGTGTAGAAAGGGCCTTTTACTGACAGAACCAAGGTTGGTTGCCTAGCAACAGGCACTGAAGGGAAAGTAGGGTTGCCATCTCTGAGTAGGGAAATACCTGGAGATTTGGGGGGTGGATCCTGTGGAGGGTAGCGTTTTGGGAGGGGAAGGACTCAGCAGGGTATAATGCCATAGTGTCTACCCTCCAAAGCAGCCATTTTCTCCAGGGGAACTGATCTCTGTCATCTGGAGATCAATTGTAACAGTGGGAGACCTCCAGGTCCCACCTGGAGACTGGCAACCCTAGTGGAAAATTAGTCACACAGCAGGGGGGTGAAGAGAATGGTTTGACAGCCGTTGGCCCACCTCAGTAGCCAGCTAGCCGTGGTGGAGCCAAGCAGGAGAGACAGCCAGCCATTTTCTGTTTATTCTGACTGGAAAGTGGCCAAGCTGGCAGTGGACGGGGGAGGGGGTTACGCTGAAAGTCTCTGACTGGTCTGAAATAACAGCTTCCACTGCAGGAACCTGGGTCTGGCAGACCCTGCTCTGAAGCACTAACTGCTATGCCTAGGGTAGCCAACCTCCAGGTAGAGCTTGAAGATCGCTGGGTATCACAACTAAACTCCAGACAACAGATCTCTTCCCCCCCCTGGAAAAAATAACTCCTTTGGAGGGTGAGCTGTATGGCATTCTGTTCAGCTGAGGTCTCTCCCCTCCCCAAACACTGGCTTCCTTAGACAGGCTTCCGTGGACACAGAATATCCAGGGATTTCCCAACCTGGAGCTGGCAACCCTAGTCAGAACGGGCCCCAATGAGTTCCTCACAAAAGCCTGGAAAGGGTTTCCTTCTACCAGCAGCCACTGAGGGAAAAGTTAGTCCCACAGAGGAGCCAAGGAGAAGAAGTGTCTTTGTTGGGAGAGACAGCCATTTGCCAGTAATTCTGACAGGGAACAGTGGCTGAAGTGGGAGTGGGCGGGGAAGAGGAGCAGACCCAGCACCTGGCCAGTGGCACACGAGTACTCTTGAGTGGCAGCTGATGGGCAATGGCTGATGGTCTTGGCAGGTGCTGCTTCTGAGGGCAGGACTCAGGCAGCTCAGCCAGTGGATAGGGACAGCTTCTGAGTGACACATTATGGAGCCATCATGGAGCCAACTGATTTAGGAGCATGTGGAATGTTCAGAAAGTGCCACCCCACTACTCAATTATATATAAGGAGAGATACTAAACTCTTCCGAACTGATAGTATACTATAAACCCCATATTTCTGCTCATGATAAAAGTGGCTCACAGTTGATTATTTAGGAATGGGATATATATTCTTCTTGATGCAAACTTATTTAGAACTTTTTTCTGTTTGTAGTATAATCTTATCCCTGCTTCACTGAGTACCTATGAATAACATAAAACATTTTCTATCACTGAAACTTTGGTTGTTAACTTTTCTGCCAGTATTCTATATTGCTTAGTGAACAGTACTTAATTATTGAAGAGGTGCTTTTATTTGACAGTTCCTTTTCTATGTTGACATAATATAAACAGTCATTTTCTCCATATGCAGGACATTTTAAATAAAAAATGTATTATCAACAGTACAAGAGAAATGAAGCAAGTGTTCTTAAGGTGTAATGTCACACAAGCTGCAACTAATTCACTTTAAATGAAAAATAAATTTATGTTTGTATGATACAGAGCAAGTTGGATAATCTAGTTAATTTTGTTTTAGCAGAATCAACAAGGCAATATATGGTGTCCTTATATTAAAAAACCCAGAAACTCAACTCATACCAATTAAGGAATTTAAACTGTACAAGTTCTGACCTTTTTTGGTATCATGGAATGTTAAAAGTTTTCCATTAATTTTGAAGGGCTTTGTGCTTCTTTCCTTGCTACTTGTAATAGGCTTTGAACCAAAAAGCAGAGTATTGAAAGGTATGTGCTTCTACTGAAATAAAGTTGATCTACAGATCACTACGTGTCATAACAACATGCATTACTGACTGAAATGCAGAGGGAAATGTAACTTTCAAGGCTTAAAAAGATCACCACTTTATTGGGGAACTAGACCACAAGGCATCCATGCAAATAGAACCAGTACAGAGAATCTAGTTAATCCAGCTACCACTTTAATTTCCTGACCTGGACTGTACGTGTTTAGCCAAGCCAGCTGAACCCCCTTTGTTAAGCTCAGTTTTAAGTTTGATTGTGTTTGTTTGCTAACTTAATTTATATTCCACTTTTCTCCCCAATGGAGACCCAATATTCTCATCTTCTCCATTTTATTCTCACAACAATCTTGAGAGGTAGGTAAGACTGCGAGTGTATGACTAGCCTCCTACGTTTCCATAGAAGAGTGAGGATTTGAATCTGAGTCTTCCACATCCTGATCTGACCCTCTAATCACAATACATTTCAGGTGTCACTCCTTCCTTCTCTTGGAGGAAGAGGAGACATGAGGTAGGGTTCTCTTTGTGCTACCGTTACTTATCCTTTTCCTGCAGTTCTATAGCTGACAGCAGGCTCTGAGCTGTACTTTGATCACGACAGTCCTACTAAATCCCATCTCATAAACAGATGACCACCCCCTACCCCGATATCAGTGTAGCAAGAAATAATATTGGTTACTTGAAGTTCATAACTTAATAGGAATTTGAGCCCAGGTTTCTTAAGCCTTAAAACTCTGCCCTCCTGGCTATATTTGCTTTCATTGTAGGTGTCTTAAACAACAATAATTTACAAATGATAATCTACATTATAAAGTTGTTCATATCACATTATGTACTATTTTCACAAGGCTGTTGGAAAAAATGTATTTCTCTGAGTGTTTGGATTCTTTGACCAAAGATGACAGTACTAAGATTCCTTGGTGACAGTACAGTATTATTTCTTTTTTCTTTCTGAGTAAGCATAATTCATTAAATCGGATTCCTGCAGTATTCCTGCATTATATCAGACGGAAAAAATGTATTTCTCTGAGTGTTTGGATTCTTTGACCAAAGATGACAGTACTAAGATTCCTTGGTGACAGTACAGTATTATTTCTTTTTTCTTTCTGAGTAAGCATAATTCATTAAATCGGATTCCTGCAGTATTCCTGCATTATATCAGACTAGCAGAATAGCCCGTTGTGAAACCGATACAACGGGATCTAGAAAGATGTGGTCTGTAACGAACGCATAGGCTGGATGGTGGTAAGGTAAACAGTAGTGGGTGAGGGTGGGAGGGGGGTGGGGGAACGGCGGCGGAGGCCGGAGGCCTCTGCCTCCCGTTGCTGGCCCTGGAGTGAGTGGGGGGGAAGGGACCCGGCCTCCAGTTGCCGGCCCAGGAGTGGGTGGTGGGGGAGGGGAAGGGAGCGGGCGACCGGAGGCTTCTGCCTCCTGTCTCCGGTCCTGGAGTGGGGGGTGGAAATGGACCCGGCAGCCGGAGGCTTGCACCTCCAGTCGCCGGCCCTGGAGTGGGTGGGGTTGGGTGGGGGGAAACAGACCCTGCGGCCGGATGTCGGCCCTGGAGTGGGTGGGGGTGGGAGGGAAAACGGGCCCTGCGGCCGGAGGCCTCTGCCTCGCCGGCCCTGGCGTTGGGGGGGTTGTATGGGGAAGGGACGCCGCAGCCAGAGGCCTCTGCCTCGGCCCCTGGCGTGGGGGGGTGGGAGGGGAAGGGATGCCGCAGCCGGAGGCTTCTGCCTCGCCGACCCTGGCGTTGGGGGGGAGGGGAAGGGTCGCCATGGCCGAAGGCCTCTGACTCGCCGGGCCTGGCGTTGGGGGGGGAAGGGAAGGGACGCCGTGGCCGAAGGCCTCTGCTTCGCCGGGCCTGGCATTGGGGGTGGGAGGGGAAGTGACGCTGCGGCCGGAGGTTTCTGCCTCGCCAGCCCTGGTGTGGGGGGGTGGGAGGGGAGGGGGGCCGGGCTGAGATTGGGGGGGGGGGAGCGAGGTGGCCGACGGAAGGCCGATGCCTCCATCGCCCGGCCGAGATTGGGGGGTTGGGGGCAAGGCAGGCGACGGAAGGCCGATGCTTTCATCAGACGGCCGAGATTGGGGGGGCGAGGCGGGCGACGGAAGGCCGATGCCTCCGTTGCCTGGCCCTCTACAGAATCCACCCCCCAAACCTCCAGGTATTTCCCTCCTTAGAGCTGGCAACCCTACATTCCCCTCAGTGCCTGTTGGTAGGCAACTAAGCTTGGTCCTGTCACCTACTTTGGCCTTTGGGAGAAACCACATTGGGGCCAATCCTGATAGGGTTGCCAACTCCAGATGGGAAATTCCTGGAGACTTGAGGGATGGAGCCTGAAGAGGGTGAGGTTTGAGGAGGGGTGGGACCTCAGACAGGTACACTGCCATAGACTCCACCCTCCAAACCAGTCAGTCCCACATAGGGAACCATTGTTGCCAATCTCCAGGTGAGGGCTGGAGAGCACTCAGAATTACAACTGCTCTGCAGAAGGGAGGGCAGAAGTCAGCTGAAGTCAAAGGGGCAGATAATGGTAGGTTGATGGCTAGCTGGGAAGGAGATGGGGTTGCCAACTACATCCTGACAAATTCCTGGGGATTTGAGGGGTGGAGCCTGGAGAGGGTGGGGTTTGCAGAGGGGTGGGACCTCAGACAGGTAGAATGCCATAGACTCCACCCTCCAAACCAGCCATTTTGTCCTGGGTAACAATTGTTGCCAATCTCCAGGTGAGGGCTACAGATTACTCACAATTACAACTGCTCTTCAGGTAGCAGAGATCAGTTATAGAAAAAGCCTGCATGGTTAACAAATAAAGTAATAGAAGCTGTAAAAGGTAAGAAGGATTTATATAAGCGGTGGAAAGCTAGTCACAGTGAGGTTGATAAAAGGGAACACAGGCTGTGGCAAATAAAATGCAAGTCTGTGATCAGGCAGGCAAAAAGGGAATATGAGAACCATATAGCAATAAACATGAAGACCAACAATAAAACTTCCTTCAAATACATTAGAAGCAGGAAACCAGCCAGGGAGGCAATGGGCCCCTTGAATGACCAAGGGTAAAAGGAGTACTGAAGGATGATAGGGAAATAGCTGAGAAGCTGGATGCATTTTTTGCCTCTGTCTTCACTGTGGAAGATGAGAAGTGCTCACCCACTCCAGAACCGCTGATTTCAAGAGGGCTGTTGAAAGACCTGAGTCAGATTGAGGTGATGAGAGAGGAGGTCCTACGACTGATAGACAAAAAAACTAATAAATCACCAGGCCCAGATGGCATACATCCAAGAGTTCTGAAAGAACTCAAATGTGAACTTGTGGATCTCCTGACAAAAATATGTAATCTTTCATTAACATCTGCCTCCATTCCTGAGGACTGGAAGGTAGCTAATGTCACTCCCATCTTTAAAAAGGGTTCCAGAGGAGATCCAGGAAATTACAGGTCAGTCAGTCTGACATTGATACTGGGTATTGTTGTTATTGTCAGTTGCACAGTCGAATCCGACTCCTCACGACCCGATGGGCAACATCACGCCAGGCCCTCCTGTCTTCCATCGTGCTCTGGAGTTTGCTTAATTTCATGTTCGTTGCCTTGATAACACCGATACCGAGTAAGTTGGTGGAAACTGTTATTAAAGAAATAATTAGTAGGCACATTGATGAACAAAAACTATTGAGGCAGACTCAGCATGGATTCTGTATGGGAAGATCTTGAAAAAACATGTGGACAAGGGGGATCCAATAGATGTTGCTTACTTGGACTTCCAGAAAGTTTTTGATAAAGTTCCTCATCAAAGGCTCCTAAGTAAGCTCAATAGTCATGGGATAAAAGACAAGTCCTCTTGTGGATTAAAAAACTGGCTAATTAATAGGAAACAGAGAGTGAGTATAAATGGGCAATTTTCTCAGTGGAAGGTAGTAAGCAGTGGGATACCACAGGGATCAGTACTCAGTCCGATGCTTTTTAACTTGTTTATTAACTATTTGGATTTGGGAGTAAGCAGTGAAGTGACTAAATTTGCAGATGACATGAAGTTGTTCAGGGTGGTGAGAACCAGTGAGGATTGTGAGGCACTCCAAAGGGATATGTTGAGGATGGGTGAGTGGGCGTCAACATGGCAAATGGGGTTTGATGTAACCAAGTGCAAAGTGATGCACATTGGAGCCAAAAGAAAGGTTAAAACACTTGGGGCTCTTTAGTTTGGAGAAACAACAGCTGAGGGATGGCATGATTGAGGTTTATAAGATTATGCATGGGATACAGCAAGTAAAGAAAGAAGTACTTTTCTCCCTTTCTTACAATACAAGAATTCGTGGGCACTCAATGAAATTGCTGAGCAGTCGGGTTAGAACAGATAAAAGGAAGTACTCCTTCACCCAAAGAGTGATTAACACATGGAATTCTCTGCCACAGAAGGTGGTGGCGGCTACAAATATTGATTGCTTTAAGAGGGAATTAGATAAACATGGAGCAGAGATCCATCAGTGGCTATTAGCCACAAGGTAGAGATAGGAACTCTCAGTCTGGGGCAAGTGATGCACTGTATTCTTGGTGCTGGGTGGGGCAACAGTGGGAGGACTTCTAATGTTCTGGCCCCACTGCTGGACTTCCTGATGGCACCTGGTATTTTTGGCCACTGTGTGAAGGAGTGTTGGACTGGATGGGCTATTGGCCTGATCCAACATTGGCTTCTCTTATGTTCTTAGGTAAATTTTCACACATTGTTCTGAAATACTCTTCTGAAATACAGAACACACTTGTGCCACACATACTGGCAGGTATTCCCCTTCTGCTGCATACCACTGAGCATCCTGAAATTTTATATCTAGGGGACAGCAAACTGTTAGGAATAGCATGGCTAGAAAGTGGGGGATCTTCAGTGGGAGGGAAGAATAGGAGAAAATTGTCACCTTCTCTTCCGCAAATGGTAATGCCATTCTACTGGAGGAAGTGCATGTTTGGATATATATCATTAGGTCTGGTCTGGAATCAAAACCTCCATAGTAAGTGTTTAGCAGCTGTTAAGCTTTTTTTTTTTGCTGTGAAGTGGCAGCCAAGGTAAGAGACATTCAGGGGTGGTCTGCCATTGCCTCCTTCTGTGTAGCAACCCTGGACTTCCTTGAGGGTTTCCCATTCAAATACTGACCAGGGCTGACCCTGCTTAGTTTCTGATGAGATCAGGCTAGCCTGGCCTATCCAGGCCAGGGTTCTAAGTAATAGGATTTACCAGATGCTAATTTTGTCAGCTCATTCCTGAAAATCATAATTGTGTTGTGTCCTTGATTGAAAACAAACATCTTATTCATGGCAAGAGAGTGTTACTATACATGGAAGAATTAACCAGAAAGAAGGAAAAGAAGATGATACGAACAGCAAGATGTGTGTTTGTGTGTGGGGGAGTATTTTTAATTTGTAAGAGATTTACAGAAATGTGTTTGAAACCTTCAAAAACCTTCAAAAACATACCCTTTGAACTCATAAAAGGGCATAAGCCATGCCTATGACTGTTTGGTAAGCCACCATGTTTATCCTTATGGAACACGCTGCTGAGACCTACTCAGAGCTTAGATGTGATGAAAGTCTTGTCTGAAGAGCTATTGAGCTATTGAATTAGCATTGTGGCTGTTATACAGGTCCTGCCAGCTGGCCTGCCAGACAAACATCCGTACACCATGGACATCTCAATAGTGTAGCAACCATAGATGCTGCTACTGAATAGAAAAAGAGATGTCCTTGGCTGGGTCAGAGCAAATCCACTCTCAGGTCTAGTACTCCATCCATAAAATAACAATAGTGATATAAATACCTAACATGGATATTGTGGAAACGAATGGCATAAGCATTAAAAGGTTTTGTGTATATTAAAATGTTCTGTAAATGTTGCAAAATTGTATTTCCATGTATAATATAAGCAAAAATATTCTCAAAGTCATATGAATATCTGCACACAAGCTAGTTTTCATTAGTATGGATACAAAGAATTGTTGCCCACCAGATCAGATTTCTTGGCAAATGCAAGCTGTTTGATTTCCAATGGTTTGATGTCACAGCTATCTAAAAATAAGATTTCATAAAAGTATCATGTGAAAAGTATTTGTACACTCATTTTCAAAATGGCTGTGTGTCTATGTATGCAGGGAAAATAGAAATGATCTGTGTTGAAAAATTGCTTGAGCATGTGATTAAAGGTTAACTAGGAGAATGATAGGCATCCTTATCAATGTTATGGTTATAAGAGCAATAGATTTAAAAAATATGAGAGGGAAGAGAGATTTTGCATTCCTTTATATTTTTACTTTGGTAGATACCACAGTTCTGCAAAATAAATGAGCCAACAGAAATGAAATCTCAATATTTCTGATAATTCAGGATGTACTATATCATTCTACCCTGGAAGTGTATGTGTATGCATATGAGTATATTTTTTATGCACCTGAGTTTCCTTGCTTATTTTTCCAAGATGGTTTTCAGCTTAAGCTCAAAACTCTGCTTCTGGAATTGCTAATGTCAGCAAAACACTCTTCTTTTGTTTTACTAAAGCAATATCAGAGCTTTACTGATATTATTGTTCTCCTAGATCTGTTAAGGCACAGTGAAATCAAGTGTGTGTGGTGGGAGCTGGTAAACATCTTTATACATTTTACAAAAACATACTTTATACAGTTTACAAATGGTAAACATCCATTTTACCCTGTATTCAATTAGGTCCTTTAGGGTGTTCAGAATGACTAGTTTGATAAGATCCCTCATTTTTAAAAAAGCCCTAGAGAAACTAAAGTATATGATTGAGTTCAGATTATTTTCAATGATTGCCCTTACTGAGCCAGGGTTATAGATGGGTGCTCAAAGATGTACAAGCATACTTTGGATGGATGTAATGTTGTAATATGCAGCAGTCATTCTGCAATGGAAAGTGTGATGCTGCTTTTAGCTGTGGATGAATCTTAATAACGTAAGGTAGATAGACTATCATGGTTTAATCTGGAAGATATTCCTATTTGTCTGAAATCATTACTATGGGAAGTCAAAGGTTAGAGCATTGGTAGGCCCAAAGTTAGTCATTAGATCAAGTTTAAGACAGTTGTCATTGATATAAAGAGATATAAAGAGCTCAGTGCCACCTCCTTCAAAAGCTAAGGGAAGACTATAGCTCAGTGCTGGAGCACATGCTTTGCATGCACAAGGTCCCAAATTGAATTTCTAACAACTCAAGGTAAAAGTCTGGTAGCAGGACTGAGAACTAGCTGTGTCTGAGACTTTGAGCCATTCATCATTCAAGCTAGAGCAGAAGCAAAGTTGGACCAACAATCTGACTCCATATAAGGCAGTTTCAGATGTTCACGGTTGTTTGTTTATTATGGAATAGTAAAGGCATACTTTATCTTGAACTTGAAATAGGAGTAATATTAGCATTAATTAGAATGTTATAATAGGTAATCAGCTTTTGACATGAGATGGGACTAAAATACTTTAGATGTTAGAACTTTCAAATATGGAAGTAGTCCCAATATAAGTCTCTACCTGGAAACAACCACTTAAATGACTGTAATCAAATATGCAAGACCTAGCACTTTAAATAAGAAGTTGTTTATTAAAAACTCCCTAAAGTGACATAATATGTGGTTGGCAAGGCTTGAAAATGGTTTTCAAAGATTAGCAAATGTGTGCATTATTACAGTTCAGTGAACCAGTTCAGAAGATATCTGAACCACACTGAACTTTTGCTTTCCTGAGTATCCAAGTAATTTTACAGTTAAAGCTGCTTAGACTTTTTAAAAGGACTCTTTAAATTGCTTTTTTTTCTTCATCTGTTATATTCATCTCTACAAAACCCGTTTGTTTTTGCTTGCTTTCCCCTAGATACTCCTCATGATCCATGGCTTGGAAGAAAATGCCTGGGATCAATGCCAGTGGCTCTGATCTCCTGTCTTTTGCACTACGTTGAACTCCAGTAAAGTTGTGCCATGTACTATGGTGTATCTTTATGGTATACAGTGTGTCATGGAATGCCCATGACTTGGAGCAATTACCACCCTTCTTTCCCTGACGAAGAGAAGTGGAGGGTACAACAGGCTTGAGCAACTGAATCCAGCACCAAGGACTTATCCTGAAAGGTAGGACCACTGATAATGAATAAATGAGGGTTTTTTTTAAAAAAAAATGCATCCATTTTATCTATAGGTTTTGTCAGTATAAGGTAGTGAAAAAAATATTTCTTTCTCTCATTCCAAGATCCATCTGTACAAATGACATTTAGTATAGCATCACATAGAGATCAATTGCTTTGAGTAATTTCTGGTGCCATTCCAAGAAAATAATGATTCTTTTTAATTAGGGCTTTAAGGAGTGGCAGAGAATTGTGTGTGCACATCTTTTGAGAATTTTGAAACTGCCATAATAATTGCATTTTATAATAACATTTAGCAAAACAGCAACAGGGATTTATTTTCAGTAAACAAAACAAATTTTAATTTTCTGCCTTGGATTAATCTGCTTAGTTCTTTAGCAGGATCAGGGATGTTTCTTTAATATTGTGTCAGGGGGGAATGCGTTCTCATGCATTGAAACACACAATTTTTTGAAAGAACAATATACAACTCAATTGGCAGTTGCTAGGCTAAAATATAAATTTTGAAATATATGTATCATGTGTGCATAATAGATATAATTCTTCAGGTAAACCTGGAAGCCCATCTATTATGTTGTTCTTTCACAATAAGAAGCATGGAATAGGAGAAAGTATGAGTTATACTGGATCATCTGTAATCAAAATAAATCCTGCAAGCTTTCAAACATCACAATATTGAGATCAGTAATAGGTGTTCAGAGTAAAATAAAATGCACTTATTCCTGCACGCATTCATGTTTGGTATCATGCCACCTGGTGTATCTGAGAATAAAGGACTTAATGAAGCAGTCTATGTTAACTGGATTGCAGTTATTTTGATCTGCCTGAGGATGGAATCTTTTAGTGCTAAGGTCTGAAGCAATTATAGCTGTAGTTGTAAGTTCATGTACAACAGGATTGATAGGTGAGAACCCCTTGGCTTGACTGAGAATCATCTTGGTATTTACAAGCTTTCTTGGTGAACATTTGGCAAAATCTCATCTGTTTTCTGACGTTCTCTCTTGGCTTATAGTGTTGGTGCATAGTGCCACACATTGGTTATTCAGGCTCTCTAGATTTCATCTAAATGGGGACCACATTCCCATAAAAATTTGCAATTGACCCAAGCAAATAACATATGCAAAAGAAAAAAAATGGTAATGTAGCTGACAGCCATCAAGGGGAGTTTCATCAAAAGTAAGTGGTTAACATTAAGGAACTGTTGTTATACTCATACTACAAACCATCTGGCTTATGTGTCTGGCCTGCCATGGACTGTTCAGGCTTGCCTGCTAAGCACGGCTTGCACAAAAGGACATTTTACTGTTTCCTATTCCTCTTTCTGCAGTCAAGTGGCTCTGTCATGGCTTGTGTTCATGTTGTGTGTGGGGGGGTAGCTCCATGGTAAAGCAACTGCTTTGCTTGCAGAATATGCTAGGTCCGTTCCGTGATATCTCTAGCTAAAAGGTTCAGGTGGTAGGTGATGTGAAAGATTCTGTCAGGATCTTGGGAGTCACTGTTCTTGATAGGTCTGACTCAAGTTAAGCCATCTTCATGTGTACATTCTTCAAATAGTTTCTTGGGCAGAATTGTGATGCCTTTCATTGCCCCATATGACTCCTATTTTTACCTCTGGTTGACTCAGAAGCAGTGTTCCCTCTAAGCTGAGTTAGTGTGAGCTAGCTCAAAAAATTTTAGCCTCCGGCTCACAGATTTTTGTCTTAGCTCAGGAAGGATGGCTCCAGAGCAAACTAATTTATGCAGTAGCCAAATCGCCTTCTCACAAATTTAATTCCAGTAGCTCACAAAGTAGAATTTTTGCTCACAAGACTCCACAGCTTAGAGGGAACATTGCTCAGAAGTGCTACTGCATTTCTCCTACCAGCTCACAATTCACCCCTCACAATGAATATGTCTACTGTAAACCATTTTAAAGCCACATAAAGTTTTTATAGGTCCCTTGACAAGAGATTTAGCCTTCAACCCAAAATAAAGGAGTCAGCATAATTCCTCCCATAGCTGATCTCCTCCATAAGAATGCTTCCATTTCAAAATTTAACTCTGAAGCTGTGATCTCATATCAACACTCATGTCTTGGCATTGATAAAACTGGATTAATTGTTTTGTAAGAGTTGTTCTATTCAGAGTGTTTGCTTCTCCTAAAAATACCCAGAAGCTATTATTTGAAAAAAGTAAATCTTTGAAAAAGTTGTATCATACATAATGTCAGTGCCTGTTAAACTATATGCAGCATGTGTTCTTCATAAAGAATAATATTTGGACAATAAAGTTTGAGTTCAGTGGCACCTGTATCTGATGACGTGTGCATGCACATGAAAGCTTATACCCAGAATTAAATTTTGTTGGTTGTAAATGTGCCACTGGACTCAAACTTTGTTATGTTGCTTCAGACCAACTTGGCTTCCCACTTGAATATTTGAAGAAATAAGTGACATCTAGTGTTGCCATTCCCCAGTTGGGGGTGGGTGGTCCCCTGGTTTTTCGGGCTTCTGCCCACTGCCAGCCAGCTGGCTAGTGGAAGGAAATCCCCCCTAACAGTGACATCACCAGAAATAAATGCAATGTACCTACATCTCTGTGACATTGGGGAGATGACACTCTGGTTTTGGGGCAAAACTATGGTTTGAAGCTGATTTTACCATAGAGTTTTGCCCAAAAACCAGAGTGTCACCCCTGACAGCCGTGATGTGCCTATGTTACTTCTAGCAATGTAGACATGTTGTATGACAAGGCTTCTGGCTCCCAGAACATCCCCCCACCCCACTGGCATTTCCGATGGACCTGGCAACCCTAGTGACATCATCTTATGTTGATATAATTGCAGTGCATCCATGCATTTTTTTTTGTCTATCCATCTGTATATTTCTGTTTCACTATATGGTATAGCAGAGTCCTCAGGATAGTACTATTCAATTAAATATGGTCAAGCCTTACAGTGACTTGTTTAACTGTGCAAATCATACAAAAATCTGTATTTAAAGTGAAATTGTATACTACATTGTAAAATCATACAACTTGGCATAATTTTTTTAAAAGTAAAATAATGGACAATAGAAATTGAAAGCAAAATTCAGATCTTCCTTCCATTGTAGATAACGGAAGGCACAAAGTGCCAAACAGGAAGCCTAGGTCGAGAGAAAGGCTCAAAGTAAGTGGGAAAAGCCTGGATACAGAAAGGATTTCCACTAAATTTGCTCCTCCCTGTTCTCCTGGATGATATTTTATCTTCATGCTCATACTGTGTCCTTTGTTTTTGAATGTATGCCTGCCAAGTAGGATAAGAAAATGTTCTGTCTTGTCCAATTATTTTTCTTTCTAATTTGTCCTCCAGTTCCCACCCACATTCTTCTCTCATGTCTTCCCATTCTGTGCACCCTCCACTTCTGTGGGGCAGAGCATGCCTATGGGTTTTTTCCATAAAGGCTGAGAAAATCTGGAGCCAAAGGGTAGCCTTTGTCACCATTATGACTACACAATCATAGCTGTGATTTCTTCCTTCAACCTTAGCTTTGCCTTTGGATGTAATTCTCCTGAGGAAGGGTCATGTCTGTGTTCTGTACAGTACTTAGGTCATCATTGTTTGTCATTAAATAAAACCTTAGTTATACAGCAGCTGTCATGTTCCACTTTTAAGGCCAGTTATGTAAATGCAGAGTTCTTACTTCTTTGGGTTCCAAGCAAGTGCATAAGTGGTAGGCAATCTGTCTCTTTCTGTATTTTGTTCTTTGTGACTGTTGAGAACCATGCAGTCGAGCTGGTTTCAATAAATATTTGTAACTAGTAAAGTACTGTTGAGAGTATTCATGCAAAGATGAGACTTGCTGGAAAAGACAATAATGCTAGAAAAAACTGAAGGCAGTAGGAAAAGAGAAGGACCTAACAAAAGATGGATTGAGAATAAAGGAAGCCATGGCCTTCAAATTGGAAGACTTGAGCAAGGCTGTTAACCATAGGACAATTTGGAGGTCATTAATTCATAGGGTCATCATCAGTCGGAAGTGACTTGACAGCACTTAAAACATACACAAAGTAGTTAGTAGACATTAAAATATAAGCCCAAGAATGTAATATAAGATGGGACATTATATATAAAACAGTAGATCATTCTAAAAGAAACAAAATCCTGACTAAAACCATTCCATTCTGAAGTAAATCCCGTGTTATTCAATGGAGCTTAGTTCCAGGAAAATGCTCTTAGGACTGTAGCTTTTATTTCCTAAAGATGGTGAAGAGCTGGTTTGGTGGGCTGATTCCTTAAGGTCTCCCTAGAAACCCCTGGTTGCTGCCTGTAATACCGCTGAAATTGGCACACTAAGGAAAGCTTCCCCTAATGACCTCTGTGCAAGTGGGAATATACATAGAGGAGGTTGTCTTCTGAAGAGAGTTCAATCTACACATTATCCAATACTCAGATCTGTGATATAAATGCATTCAATAAGGTAAAATAAAACATAGGCAAAAAGTAAAATTTTGCATAAACATTTTTAACGTTGTGGACAAATCCCCAGTTTATTTACATAGGGAGTTACCACCAAAATCACAGCAATGGCAGTCCCCCAAACCTGATTTTGTTTCTAAGTCCTGAGTTCAAATTTATTTGATTAGCCAAGTATCTATAAAACATTTGGTGTCAATGGGTTTTGTGATTCAAGATAAGTCTATAAATAAAAAACCTATTTCAGCAGTATTTATTTATGCTGTGAACGTTATCTAGGATGTTCTGTCTAAGAGAAAGTGATAAAGGAACTCGATGTGCTCATATTTCAAGTGTCCTTTGAGACTGTTTAGTGAGTGTCAGAATTGTAGCATTTCTAGTTTTCTGCAGAACTGGTGGACGGCAGGACCCCACCTAACCAGCTGCAGCAATGCAAGTCTCCCCTTTCTCCTCCATGGTGACAGCAGAAACCCATGACAACCCACTTGCACTACCAGCCAGGCCATGATCCTTTGGGAAAGCCCCAGCCTGTCCTTGCTTGGTCAGGGGTGAGGGAAGGGTTGCCAGGTCCTTCTGAGTCCCCAGCGGGGGACTTTGCAGGGCATTCCAGGGGGTGGGGACAGCCCCAATGTGATGACATCATGCAGAAATTACGTCATCATGTTGGGGACCAGCACCTGCACTCCAAATCATGAATTCATGGCTTGGATTGCAGGCACATGACGCCCCCGCTTCTTCCCCAAAGCATTTAAAGTATCTCTTTAAATGCTTTTGGGAAGAAGTGGGGGGTCTGTGCGGGCATACACTCCAAGCCACACATTCGCTTTGAGGAAGAAGCGAGGTGGGGGGTGGCGCACGCCCCTCTCCCTCCTGCAAGATTTAAAGGGCCCTCCAGCTGATTGGTGGACCATGCGCTCCCCACTGATCAGCTGAAGGGCTCTTTAAATCTTACAGGAGGGGAGAGAGAGGGATGGCTACTGCCAGTCAAGTTTGGGGCAGGGCTTAGGGCCGTGGTTCTCCCTGCTATCCAGCAGGCCAGCAGCAGATTGGAGCCCCCAGAGCTGGGGGGGGACTCCTCCAGGATTTGGGGGAAGGCAACCCTAGGTGAGGCTGGCCTGGTACCACCACCCAAGGCTCAGGGCAACCGGGGTGGGTTCGGGGGGGATGGGGCTGCAGGCGGGCTGCAGCAGTGGCTCCTGAGGAAAGAAACAACATAGCAGACATCTGGAGAAGAGAGGTCTGTGAGCATTCGGTGAGGCTGGCCTCTGAAGTAAGAGGCAGCCCTGCAGACAGGTGCTGGCAAAGACATCTGGCATAATGCATGATGGATGAGGGTGGGATGAAGCTGCCCAGGCAATGAGAGCTTTCCTCCAATCCCCACTACTCCCAGGTCACATGGGTGGGATGTAAATGGCCAAGAAGGCATGGTATCCCACTGGCTATTTAAAGCAGGCCCAGACACAGGCCAAAGATGGTGTGGCTGATCCTGCTCAGAGCGAGGGGAGCAGAAGTCAGTGGAGAGCAGGAGGATTCTGGTGTTGCAACCCCTTCCTCTTCTCACTGAGGCCTAGAAGGCCCTCTAGTGTAGAAACACTTGTGACACAGAGGCAAGGAGTGGAGCAGTGGCAGGAATAGCCTGGCAAGAACACACACAGAGAGATCTCAATAGATTCTGACTGATTGTAGTTCAATATCATCAGTGTAAATTACTAGAGTAAACATGCAGCTAAGCTCAGATTGACAGAAACCATAATTCTCTAAGATATAATGTTTTCAATGAAGTAATGTCTGTGCAGTCACAAAAGCTATGATTTCTTTTGGCATTGAGTACTTTGCTGATTTAGTTGTGTCAAGAAGAATAACAATAATTGTCATGGTTTTCATATGTATTCCATGACAGAATGACATAAAACATTCTTTGTCTGAAACCCACTGAAACTTTTTTAAAGTATGGTAATGAACTTGATTTTCGGTCATTCTTCAGAATGCATGTAATACTCCAGAATCTTGAGTGGACATCACTGTAATTTCCAAACACCCTTTCCCCTGTTGTGCAACTGTAGATCAACTGTGGGTGTTTGATCTATTATTCAGAAATCTTAACTAATGGATTATCTAAATCAACTTCAAGCATTCCTGGATGAAGCAGATTGTTTAGATCCTTTCCAGTCTGGTTAGGGGACTGAAATATCTTTGGTTGTCCTGGTGCACCTTTCTGCTGTTCTGCTGATTCTCCTTGACCTCTGAGTGGCTTTTGATACCATCAGTCAATCTTTCTGAACTGCTTTTCTATGCTGGGATTGGGAGAGACCATTTTGCAGTGTCTCTCTGGTTCTATCTGTAAAGTAGGTTTGATAATATAATGCTGGGGGATGGCTTTTGGCCTACGGGTTCCCACAAGGCTCCATCATGCCCACTGTGCTTTTCAACAACTATATGAAACCACTGAACAAAGTTTGAGTCCAGTGGCACCTTTAAGACCAACAAAGTTTTATTCAAGGTATAAGCTTTTGCATGCATGCACACTTCTTCAGATACAAGGAAATGGAAATTACGTCCATACATGGAGGTAGAGGTAGAACAGTAAATTAGCATACAGCATAATTCTGCGGCCGAGTGCTGAAGAATAGATGCTTTTGAATTATGGTGCTGGAGAAGACTCTTCAGAGTCCCTTGGACTGCAAGGAGATCATGCAGCTTTTCAGTGCGATCCAGCCCAGAGTGGAAAAACCAATCAGGGTCCGCTCACTAGTCCAGAATTGTTATCCTCTGTTCAAGTTTATACAGTTACAGTTCGGAATCCTCAGTGAATAGTCTCTTGTTTACATAATTTGTAATTGGATGATGTTTACCAAGATGGCAGCACACAGAGAGCATTGGTGCTAGGCTCTCTGCAAGTTTCATCATGCTGACACCCATGTGCAGACTCATATACCCTGCTTATGGACTTTTAACATTGCTGGGCAACTGCAGAAACCAGTGGGACTGGAGGAACCAGCTGTATCTTACCATCCCCGAGGAGCAGTACGATCAGCCTGGACGTGGTGGCGATGTGCGAGGAAGCCGCGGAGTTGATTGGAGACCCAGCTGAGGCGTGGGGCCCTTTTTGCTTGCCTGCCCCACCAACTGTCTGTCTGGTTCGGCACAAACACCACTTTTGCCATCTTGGCTGCATGAGCCAGGCTACTCTGAATTTGCTGGGGGGGGCAGCTGGGGAGTCTGGGGGGGTCACCACCCCCCTTTGGTCTGCCTGGCACAGTCTGGGAGTGGTGGAGCAGCTTGGGTGGCAAGCAGGGTAACAACATCTACTTAACAGCAGTGGCACATAGTGGAATATTAACATCAGCCAACTAAGTTGGTCGGTCTGAGGCTCTAGTCGGTTGTGGCTGGTGAAGACCACCCAGTGTGCTGATGCCCAGGCAGGGAATTCCAGTGCTCCTGGGGAGGGGAAAGTATAGCGGTGGGACCAGGCGTGGAGTCAAGGGAAGAGGACTGAGAAGTAGAATAGCTCACACACACACCCTTCCAGCCTGTGTCCCATCCCAAAGGTTGTATGCAGTGGGGCTAGGATTAATGTCCCCCCTCTGACATTGACATTGTGCAATGCCAGGTCTATAAATAATAAGACCACGGTCTTCTGGGATTTCGTGCTTGAGCAGAAGGTAGACCTGGTGTGCATGACCGAGACCTGGGTACGAGATGGGGAGACAGTAGCTCTCTCCCAGCTAGTTCTTCCTGGGTTGTCGGTCCTTCACCAATCATGGACTAGGGGATGGGGGGGAGTGGCCCTATTCATTCGGGAGGCTTACGCCTTCAGAGCGCTTGCGCCACCAAGGATCATGGGCATCAAGTGTGCCGGCCTGGTGTGGGAGGCTGGGGAGAATTTAGCGATTTGGCTAGTGTACCAACTGCCCAACGCACCGGCTAATAGGTTGCCATCCCTGGTGGTGGCCGTATCAGGCTGGACACTGGAACACCCTAGACTGATAGTCTTGGGTGATTTCAATGTCCATGCTGATGATGCGACCTCTATGCAGGCAGTGGACCTAGTATCCTCCATAGCGGCACTGGGACTCGCCCAATATGTAATGACCCCCACTCACCAAGCTGGGCACATGCTCAATTTGATCTTTGCAGCAGGGGTTACAGTGGACCGGATCACTGCTCTGGCGGTGCCATGGTCAGACCACTTTCCCTGAGGGCCCATCTGACTGTCCCACCCCAACCCTGTTTGGGTGGTGAGCATATTTTAGCTTGCCTGCGGAGCCAAATGGTCCCAATGTGGCTTCATATGGCTCTTTGGGATCCAATGCACCCTGGCGGCTCATTAGATGAGCTAGTAGAGGACTGGCACAGCCGGCTCTCAACAGCCATCGATGAGATCACTCCCCAGTACCCTCTGCACCCCTGCTCTAAGCTTGCTCCCTGGTATACCCAAGAGTTGCGGCTTATGAAGGAAGGGATAAGACAGTTAGAGAGACAGTGGTGGCGCGCCTGCGATGAAGCTACAAGAGCATCTTATAGGACGTTTATGAGATCCTACGAGATGGCAGTCAAAGCAACAAAGAAGGAGTACTTCACGACTATGATTGCGTCTGCAAGCTCACACCCATCCCAATTATTTAGAACAATTTGGTCCATTACTACTCTGCCTCAGGGCAAGCTAAATGTTAGGGAATTGGATATCAGCTGTGAGGCTTTTGCGAGCTATTTCGCAGACAAAGTCTTTTCGCTCCGCCATGACCTCCCTGCCACATTTGAAACAGTGAGTGAGCTTGAGGCCCCTTGCATGTCTCCTGGTCAGGTTATGGATCATTTCAACCTGCTCAGCCTAGAGAAAGTTGACAAATTGCTTCTGACTGTACGTCCTACCACTTGCTTCCTGCATCGGTGCCCTTGATGGCTGGATTCGACTGGCTTTCGAGCAAGGGAACCTTTAACTTTGAAATAGTCAACAAGTCCCTCTCGGAGGGACTGTTCCCAGGCGTGCTCAAGGAAGCAGTGGTACATCCTCTCCTTAAAAAACCATCTGTGGATCCATCCACATTGGCGATGCAGCTTCACAGCTTTTTGGATGACGCTTCCATCCTAGATCCCTTCCAGTCCAGTTTTCGCCCGGGTCATGGGATGGAGACGGCTCTGGTCTCAATCACAGATGATCTCTGGAGGCATCTGGATCGAGGCAGAGTGGCGGTGCTGTTGTTTTTGGACCTGTCAGCCACGTTTCACATGGTTGACCATCAGCTACTGGCCCACTGCCTTGCCGGCACTGGGATTCAGGGGCTTGCCTTCCAATGGCTTGTCTCCGTCTTCCATGGCCGGGGTCAAAGCGTGGCACTGAGGGAACAGCAGTCCAGGAGGCACCCACTTGACTGGGCAGTGCTGTCCCAATGTTATTTAACATCTACATACACCCCCTTGCCCAGATTGCATGGAGACATGGGCTGGGGTGTCACCAGTACGCTGATGACACCCTGCTCTATCTGTTGTTTGGTGGCTGGTCCAACTCCAAACTGGAAGATCTTGACCGGGCGTTACAAGACGTGGCTGGTTGGCTTAGGCTGAACCGGTTGAAACTTAACCTGATGAAGACGGAGGTCCTGTGCCTGATTCGGGGTGGACCAAGGGTAGGGATCCCACTCCCAACCTTCGATGGGGCTCTGTTGGTGCCAGTGCCAGAGGTTAGGAGTTTGGGAGTGCTCCTGGATAATGCTCCTTGACAATGGAGGCCCAGGTAGCAGCCACTGCCAAGTCGGCCTTTTATCGCCTTCAGCTGATTAGGCAGTTGCTTCCCTTCCTTGAACGCAACAACTTGGCAATGGTGATCCATGTGATGGTCACCTCAAGGTTAGACTACTGTAACACTCTTTACATGGGGCTGCCCTTATCACAAATTCGGAAGCTACAGCTGGTGCAAAATGCTGCAGCCAGGCTGTTGATGGGCCTCCCAATACAGGAGCACATTCAGCCTCTCCTGAAGGCATTGCATTGGCTACTGATAGCATACTGAATTCACTTTAAGGTGCTGGTTCTTACCTTTAAAGCCCTTTATGGTCAGGGACCTACATACCTGAGGGACCGCCTTTCCCAACATCGACTCATCCTTCCCAGGCTAAAGGATGCCAGGCTAGCTACAACCAGGGCCAGGGCTTTCTCAGTGGTGGCTCCGCTCTGGTAGAATGAGCTCCCAGAAGAAATCAGGGCCTTGCAGGACCTTATGCAGTTTTGCAGGGCCTGCAAGACAGAGCTGACCTGCCAGGCTTTCAATTAGGAGCCGCCCCAGGGGAGAATGCCCTGTCCCCTGAAATTCTTAAAGCAGCCTGAGCCACCCATACAACATTAGATCGGGATCGACCACTAGAAAGGCACGGAAGTCTGAGCGCTATCTCAGATGTAATGTTAAATTATTATCTGTTTATTGGTAATTGGATTATCATTGTTAGCACCTTTTAATGTTGTGATTGTTATGGTTTTAGGATTATCATACTATTTATTGTAGTTTTTATGCTGCTGTAAGCTGCCCTGTCCTGCCAACCTAGCAGTTCGAAAGCAAGAAATTGCAAGTAGATAAATAGGTACCACTTCGGTGGGAAGGTAACAGCGTTCCGTGCGCCTTGGTGTTTAGTCGGCCACATGACCACGGAAACGTCTTCGGACAGCGCTGGCTCTTCGGCTTTGAAACGGAGATGAGCACCGCAACCCAAATACTTTGGCCACCAAATGAGAAGGGAGCACTCACTGGAGAGGACCCTGATGCTGGGAAAGATTGAAGGTAAAAGAAGAAGGAGACAGCAAATGATGAGATGGTTAGACAGTGTCATCGATGCAACGAACATGAAATTAAGCAAACTCTGGAGGATGACAGAAGACAGAAAGGCCTGGCATGATGTGGTCCATGGGATTGCGAAGAGTCGGACTTGACTGTGTGACTGAACAACAACAAAAATTGGGGGGAAAACATAGTAAAGGAAATAAATCTGTCAAAATTGGAGATTGATGGGCAGATACTGAGAGTAATTAACTGAGACCCTGCCTTTACACTCCATCTGCCTCCTCTGAAGCATGGAGGTGACCTTACCACATCTTCTTCTTTAAAGTGGGGCAATTGGCTGTGGAGAGTTCTCTCCCCTGTCCCCAGACCAGAGAAATACATTCCAATCTGCCATTCCAAAGCATACATCTTCTTCATTTTATTTTATTTCTTGTTTGGAATAATAGATTTTTTTGAATAATAGATTAAAACAAGAGGGGACCCACAACAAAATGTTGCATAATGTGTTGTGGTTTGTTTTATATTCCTATAAGGCCAAGGGATATGGAAGACATTAAGGGGGCATCACAGAGCATCTCCCGCAGACTGCAGGGGGTGGGAATTACCGGGCACAGCAGTAAAATGTTCAAAGCGACCCTGTGCATCAGAGACCACTGCAGCTGGTATTACCACCCTGGCATTTAAAAGGTTAAGTGTGATAATAGTGAGAGGGGAAGGAAAGAGGGGGGGCTTGCAGAAGTGGGGGCACCCCAAAAACATGCAGGGAGGTAGTATTCTCCCTCTTTTGCTTCTTTCCCCCTCCCCTTCTTTCTCTTTCTCTCTGCCACCAAGGTAGGGTTGCCAGCTCCACGTTGGGAAACACCTGGAGATTTGGCGGGTGGGATTTGGAGAGGGGAGGGACCTCAGCAGGACATAATGCCACAGAGTCCACCCTCCAAAGTCGCCATGTTCTCCAGAAGAACTCATCTTGGTTGTCTAGAGATCTCCAGGTGCCACCTGGAGTTTGGCAACCCTATCCCAAGCCTAAATATTAAAACTCTCTCTCTCTCTCTCTCTC
>NW_015159722.1:423264-426068 GCF_001447785.1 Gekko japonicus
AAGCAGGCAGAGCAGGCAAACTCGCTGAGTGTGTGAGGCAGGGAAACAGGAGAGGCAACTTTATCAGGCAACTTCTTGTCAGGAAGGCCAGGCAGGCAGCCAGCATAGGACTGGGGAATGCTCTTGCTCTGCAGTCCTGGAGTGCAGCTGGACAGAAGATGGGGTCTCAGAGCCTGTGGGCACTCTGAAATTGCAGGAGCCAGCCCCTCCTGTCCTCCCTCCAACCCAGATTCTCTCCCCCTCCTCCCTCAGGTCTGTGTTCTGCATTTCTTCCTTTCCCTGCTTCTGCTCCCCCACCCCAACTCCTGAGACGCCGGGATTCTGTGGTATTGAGAACCGTGAAGGGGGGGAGGCTCCTCTTTTTCCAGACGGTTTCTGCTGCCTTGTGGTTGTAACTGCCAGCGTTCTTTGCGGGGTGTGTGCAGCCACGCCATTTCCCTTAGGCTCTGAGTGTTCTACTGGGGATCTGTCAGTAGAGAACGCCGTTTAACTTTTGGGGGGGATTTTAATATCTTCTATATACTTTTTAAACTTGTAAGATTTTCCTGCACAACTGGAGCATGCTCCAAGTGTGCTGAAAGATCTCCTTGCCCCCTGCGTGTCCCAGATTTGCCGGAAAAAGTATCCGCACGCAGGGGGCACCTTCGCTATTAGATATATAGATAGTAGTTTGTAATGTAATGTAATGAATAGTATGGCCTCGCCTCCTGCCCTCCAGGTCAGGCCCAATTGACCAACCTGGTGAAGGGGTGGGCCCAGGGCCCCACAGCCACCTCAGCCACTCAACTTCCAAGTGGCCAAACTGCCGGCCAGCCAGCAGCCGTGTGCTTCTTTGTTTCCCCCCTTCCCCATAGCTGTTGGCTGTCCTTCCCAGGAAATGGCCTGCATCATGAAAAAGACCTGAACTAATTAGCTGCCTTCACATGCTTTTATTTTCACATTAAAAAAAAGGAGGCCATTGAGGCACAATAAACCTTAATTGCCAGTTTGTGCAGGCATGCAGTGCTGAAGGAGGTGCCTGTATTAGTTGGCAAGTTGTAGGAGGGACTCCAAGTCCTCCTTCAGTGGTGCCCTAGGACCACTGAGAGCCACCTGCCTCTAAAAGTAAGTGTCAGTATTAGGGTGGGGAACATGCATACATATATTGGAGTGTCTTAGTAGGATCTGGGAGACCCAGATTCAAATCCCCTTTCTGCTGTGAAGCTTGCTTTGAGCCAGTGTCTCATCCTAATCTTTATCACACAATTGTCATAAGGATAAAATGGGAGAATAATGTATGCTGCCTGGAGCGCTTTGCACTAAATAAATAAACATCAGGTTCAAAATAGAAATAGAAAAAATGACAATATACAAAAATCGTAACAGACATTTTGCATGTTTTAATGCTAGTGCATGTTTTAATTTTTAATTTTGCATGTTTTAATGCTTCCTGCACTGCACTTAGATGACACCCTGATAGCAGACTGCTGTTGCTAGGGTCCCACAATACCTGGAGGAGATGGGTGAGTGTCAGCATCCTTTTTTCTCCATTTACATAAGTTGAGTTTTTTCCAGTTAACATGGAAACAAATGAAAGCATGTTGCTCCTGAGTGTGACGATATATTAAGTGTACATGCCCAGTCCATGCAAAAGAGTTATCTATATATCTAATAGCCAAGGTCCCCTCTGCATGCAGATATATGAATCCACACATCTGGGTCACCTACGGGGCAAAGAGATTTTCCTGCACCCTTGGGGCACTCTCCCAGAGTGCAGAAAAATCTGAAATGTAGAAAAAACTACAGGGGGGGGGGGGGGGGAGGCTCCTACTCGAAAGCCTGGCGGATCTTCTTATCTCGGCCAGGTGTGAAGACTGCTGTTACAGGCACTTGCCAGCTATCCTCCTCTGCTGCTTCAAAGGGGCCAGCTGTGGTTTCTGCAGGCTCTGTCAGCTCATCCTCCTCCATGCCCATGACACTTGGCAGCCCAGCAGCTGGGAGCTGCGCAGACCTCGCTGTAGGTGTTGGGGGAGAAGGCTTGGTGGGCCTGGTGGCTGGGAGCCATGTGGGCCTCACTGTTGGTGCCAGGGGAGAAGGGGAGAAGGCTCACCTGTGGCTGCTTCGGCCTCCTCCACATGGAGGTCCTCCTCCCCCCCACAAGTATCATGAGTCCTGGTTTCTTGTATATTACTATTAATGAAAAATGTTAGTGGAAAGGGAATCCTTTCCAGACCTTCTCTCTCTCTCTACCTCCATCCATTCCTTTTTACTAACAGGATCACCTCCCGCTGCTATTTTTTTCTTTAAACTTTTTTTTAATTTGGTTTGTTTTCAGATAGCCCATTTTAACATTATTTTTCTTTTGTTTTGGACAGGTAGGGCCATTATTTTTTTGCCTAAGTTTGCTTATTTTAAATTAATATTTTGCCAATAGGCATGTTCTAATGTAAAAGAAAATTAAAATGTTTTACTGTTAAAAGTGGAGAAAAAGGGGTGCCTGCTGCAAGAAACTGTACTTCGGCCCCGGTCACACAGGACATTTTGCCCCGGAAGAGGGACGAATCGGGGGTGCATCAAACAGGCACGATCACACTGCAACATCTGGGAAGCGGCGCACACCCATCCCCAATCCATCCCTTCAGGCCGATAACACGCAGCAAAAAAGAACCTACAAAAGAGCAGTACCTACCTGAAATGCCGCAGCAAGTGCGGCCGTGGGATCGCCGGCGTGCCCGTCTTCAGGAGCATTCGAGGCTCTTGGCTGAAATGTGCATGCACACACATGCGCAGCCAGCTGCCTCGATCTGCGTCTGTGGCTCCCCCCC
>NW_015159722.1:426201-427839 GCF_001447785.1 Gekko japonicus
CCCCATGTGTTGTAATTGTTCTTTTAAATAAAACCCCACAAGATATAATTTATTTTCTCGAGGGAAAATGTGTGCAGAGAAAAATATTTTTATTTTTGAGTCCAAGAGATTTGTTAATTTTATAACAGCAGGCAGGTTAACTTTGTAAAATGATGTAACATTATGAAATGCTTTGTTTATCTTTGTACTTACCCACTTCCTAAATCTGAGCGATTATTTTCCACCTTCAGCTAAACTTTGATAAGGTACGTTTTCAACACCTCAGTCTCAGACAAGTGGTAGAGGAAACAGAAGAGAACTGAATGGATCTCCATGAGAACTTGGTAGAAACAAAGATGTTATGCTACATTTTTCAAATGACCTTTTTGCTGTTTTATTCAAAACATTATCAAGACAATATTCGCATAATACTGTACTTATATTTTTAAAGCCCTTTCTGAAATTAAAAAGCAACCCCATATAAACACGACTGTTGTTTTTTTCAGTAGAAGATGACCTTCTCGTCTGAACATAATTTCTGGAGCAGACTTACCATCTGCCATACAACATCTTTCTCAGAGTCCCTGCAGTTTCTTGTAAAATGACTAAGGGAGTCTTGGGGATCCAGAAGCTATTTATACACACTCACTTCAGCATGGTCATGTTCTGGTTCATACACAATGTTGGTCATTGAACTGAAGACCTTATCAGAGTAGATGGTGCTGGAAAGGGATGCCAAATGGTGCACAATGACCAATAAGAGTATGCATTTTTTTTTAAAAAAAACCTTTTTCTTATATTGGCTCAAGCTATTGAGGAGGGCATTGTCCCAAATTCTGAGGGATCTCAAGATCATTTCTGGATTTTGGAATCTGGGTTTTTGTTTTAGTTTGGGATTTGTTATGGGTTTTGGTTGTTGTCTTGGGGGTTTTTTGGATTCTGGAATTTGGGGTCCATTATTCCTATGTGGAAATCAATACAGGGATCTGGCTGTTTTTCAAGCTAATTGTGCTACATTTGTAGTGATCCCAGTTTTCCCTCTCTACTAAAGACTCCCCAAGTTTCATTTGGACAAAGTAGTCCAGTATTACAAACATAGCCATCCTTGTTTCCATTGTTTCATATGGATATAGGGTTCCCCCACTTTTGCAGGCTCCTGCCTGTGGGTGGCTAGCTGGCTGGCAGGGGAAGTATTGTGTAGTGGGTTGACCGCGTGGCTAGGCCCTCTCAGCGCCCATAACATGGTGCACGCTTGACTCTTACACAACAAAGACAAAGACAAACGGCCAGGAGGCCAACTATATACATATCCAGGGGACACCCCTGGATCCCATTGGGAGGTTCGAACTTCCCTCCCCGTTTCTATTGGCTCCCCGTTGGAGAGACCAAGAGACCAGTTCCCATTGTCCACCCAGGGTCAAGCCCTGGGTCGCCGCTGGCCCCTGGTGGCGGCCAGTGGACACAACATTACGGTTGCTCTGTTTCCACACAGTTCGGTTTCAGGGTGCCTGCCCATTCAACCCCCCCTATGTCACATAGTCCTTTAGGTACGCCGGGGGCTGCCGCTCTCTGGTGGACCATCGGGGGCTCGGAATAGGGACCTCGGGGGCCCCGTTCCCTATGCTGGGGGGCGCCTGTGGTGCCGGCCCCTCTGGTTCC
>NW_015159722.1:430205-440565 GCF_001447785.1 Gekko japonicus
GGAGACCGGTTCCAAGACGCCCTGGGCTACAAGGCGATCTAACTCCGCGTCAATTTTAGGCTTGACCAACAGCGGAGCCGTCCTGGCGCGCATGCGAATGGGGGCCACCTTGGGGTCTAGCCGTAGGGACACCGGGGGCCCTGTATACGTGCCCAGGGAGTCGTCGAACACAGCGGGGAACTCCCCGCATATGTCTTTATAGTCCTGGGCCGCGCAAAGCTGGAAGGCCTCGACTGAGATCCCCAGGGGTTCGAACCAGGCGTGGCCCAACAGGCTGACCAGGTCCCCCTTCACCACTATTAAGTCTAGCCGGCTCTGGAACTTCCCTTACTGCACCCGAAACGTTCCTACCCCTTTTATCGGCACCCGGTTTCGTTGGAAGTCCATGAGCATAATGGAGGAGGTTCGCAATCGAGGCCCTCCCCTTGGGCATAGGCGCTTCAGCATGGCCTCGGAAATTATAGAGGCCGCCGAGCCCGAGTCTATTTCCATGGTGCAAGGGGACCCCTCAATCATTACGGTGGCCAGGATTTTAGGGGCAGGGGATTTGCCAGGGAGTTGCAGTACCTTTCCTGCTGTCTGCGTGAGGTGGTAGAGCTCTTCGGCCCCGGCGGCATCCTCGCAGTGGGCTTCCGCCCTGCGACGCGATGGCAGCGCCTTCTTGGCCGTGGAGTGGCATACGCGAGCGATGTGGCCAGTCCGGCCGCAGTTCCAGCAAGTGGCATCGCGGAACCGGCATGACTTCCTTTCGTGGCTCTCGCCACAGCTCGCGCAGAACGAGCAGGCGTCCAGGTCCTTCGGGGAGAGTAGTCCTTCGGCTAGGGCCATGACGTCTGTTCCGCAGGAGGCGAGGAGGAACCCTCTGTACAGGATTCTGCCCCCACTCTGTCTAGGAATGAGGGGAAAACTCCTATAGGTTCACAATACCTTACAACAATACCCAGCTCTAGCACCTCTTCAGAGATGCACTCTTAAAATGCAATGGTAGCGTGTAGCCAGCTAGGCACAAGGGATCTAGCCTTGGAGTCAGTTACCCATCAAGCAGACAGTATTTATAAACAGAGTAAGTTTATTTAGCAGAGACTTGCAATCAGAACTAGAACGACTTTAAAATAAGAAAGGCTAAGCAATGTTTTGCCTAACTACACAATAGAGCATATTTACCAACATCAGGTAGGGTCAATAGTCCATAGTAAGAGTCCAATATCTTGAGAAACAATAGCTCCATCCTTGCAGGCACATAGCCATGTGCTTCAACTCACATGGAGTTCTTTGTCGCCTGGAACAGCCTTTCCCAGGTACAATTCAACATGAAGTAGAGAGCAAGAGAAGAAACTGAGCTCCCTTCCAAGGGATCAGACAATTGAACCCCAATCTCATTATGATCAGCCATGGCCAGTAGCCAATCGCAAGGAGACATGGGTGTTCACCTTTTGGGGTTGTCATGGCAATTGTTGGGGGATAGGTTGGGTCTGGGAATCATCCTCTGCAGTAAGATGATACCCCAGGGTCCCACCTCATCCTTGAGCCTACGTGCGTTTTTGCATGCTTCTGGCCTCTGCCAGCAAGTAGAGGAATGTTTATGGGGGCAATTTGACCAAATGTTCAGCCATCTGGCTTGCATAGGAAGTCAGAACAACAGGGGGTACATGCCAGGGGGAAGGCAGGGTCTATAGGAATCAATTTTCCTATACACCCTCTCTTTTGCGCCTCGTCTGTTACCTTGTAGTACACGAGCGCGGACCTCACGCCTCGAACCCAGGCACCCCACTTTTGCTGGTGCGCCATGTCGAAGGGCGGCAGCAGGCCTCCCTGCCCTGGCACGGTCGTCATCGTGCTGGACGGGGCTTGTGCTGGGATCTGCTGGGCTGGAGCGGACTCACTCATTGGTCTGCTGCAGGGCTGTTGCCTTCAGACGCCGTTCGACCGGTTCGGCCTAGTGCTAAATCCCACCTTCGTCGCCACTATTGTGTAGTGGGTTGACTGCGTGGCTAGTTACTAAAAGTAACTTTTCCTTTAAATGGCTTTTTCAAGTGAGGGCTACATGTGCCTGAACTCCAAGCAGCAAATTCACTACTTGTAGTTCAGGCATACACAGCACTGGCTTCCCAGGCGTAATGACGTCACTTCCATACGACGCCATTGTGTCGGAAGATCCTTGTCTTCCCTATATTGGTAAAATATCATGTTTCCTCCACACACAAAGAAACCAATACAGCCAAATAGAACCCAATGCCAAATGTGAGAATTTGACTCCTGCTTCTTGACTGGGAGCAGCTCACCTGATCCCTCCCTGGAATCCCACTGGGTGAGAGAGCTGTCTCTCCTCCTCCCTTCAGGAAACAGCAGGAAAACAAGCAGAATCAGGCCAGAGATCAGGAAAGGTAGACTCTGAATTTTTGGAGGGGAGGGATCTGGAATTCGTTCCCCCCCATGGGAATGCCTTAACTATTTTTGTATCCCCAAAATGACCAAACCCCCCTCCCCATTTTAGGGTTTATTTTTGGATTGGGGATGCACACATGCACACTTGCAAGAGTGGCTGAAAGCTCTTGTTTCCTTATTGTTTCATCATCTGTACAGCCAGCAGTGTTTCCAAGGTTGCTCTGATAAATAGGTGAGGTGAACCCCATCCTGTGTGTATGTTGCTTCTACGAGCTGGTGCTGTCTTTTGGCTGGATCTGCAAAGAACACCAAGTTTGCTCTGTTGACTTTGGCTCTTTCTCAATATATCTGCCACCAGTATCTCTCTTCCAGACCTCCATCACCTTAAAAAGAAACCCAAAACCCAAGCTTGCTCTTGACAGCTTCCAGGTACCTGTATGCTAACAGACCTTTAGCACCAATGCATCTGTGAAATTATACAGTGAGACATCTAAGGCAATGTTGATTTTAACTCCATTCAAAAACTAAACAGAGACTTTAAGCTAGCATGCAAACACCTTACCTCAGCAATACAATGAACCTGTCAAAGGTTTCTTGGAACCTGTGACAGAGAAAGATTACAGCCCAGTAGGACTCATGCTGTGTTGTTACCTTTGGTTGTCAGGTAGTCAACTGGAATGCAAAACCCTCAGCAGAGTGTATGGCTGTGCTTTCCAGTGTTTCACCTGGCAGAAAAGTATGAGTTGTTTTGCCCCCAGCTGGCTACCATAATTGGTTTTGCTTGCCTCCACAACAGCAAAGCATAGCACCTGCAGAAGGAAAAGAGAGACTGGAGGCTGGAAATAGACACTGAGCTGGAGACTTCTGCTGTGCCATCTAGAGCTAGTAGGAGTCCAGCCTTGGGTAGAAGGAAAAAGGAGCTAGAAGCAAAGTGAAAGTGTTGCCTACCTGGCAATAACAGAGGAATTTCACCTTACCCTTTTTAAGTCGTTTTGAAGCCGTTTTTGATCCGTCGTGGAGTAAACCGGTATAGGGCTGCCATTTCACACATGACTTTCCCCTTCTGGTAAAGAGCTGGATCTGAAGTGGTTTCCCATTTCAGACTGCACCGCTTTTCCCCCACCATTTTTTGCCCGCCGGCGATGTCTTGCTTTTTTTTGTTTAACGTTCGCTTTAGAGCACTATTGCGCTATAGCACTATAACAAAACACTCCAGGCACTCCAATGGGATTGATATAATGCTGTTCCATTATAGCATTATACCGTTATAGCGCTATAAAGCGAACGTTCAAAAAAAAAGCCAGAGATCACCCGCGCGGGCGAAAAACGGCGGGAAAAAGCACATCGGAACCGGGAGACGAAACTGAAGACTACTTGGAAGTGGTTGACAGGTAAAATGCTTCAGCCCCGTTTCCTAAACTGGACAGAAGCATTTGTGTGTGAAATTACAAATATATTCCGATAGAGAACTGGTTCTAAAACAGTTCTGTCTGAAATGACAGACCAGAAACCGTTTGGGAACCATTCCTCTTCCGGATTATATTGTCTGTCTGAAATTCCTCTATGTGTCCCTTGCCAATTTCTGATCTGGCTATGTTCCCCTCACACAAGCACCTAAAGGAGAAAATGAGCAGTTGGGAGGATAGAGACCAGGGACCTAGATGGGGCATAAAAAACAATAGTCAACCAACATTTCCTATAGTTGCACTCTCCCAGTGCACCAACAAGCAAGCAATTGGAACAGCATAGAAATATATTTACATTATGTTTTATTTTATAGGCAGGTTTTTCCAAGGCAAATTTTCCAGCTTTTAAGTGTCACAGCTCACTTCATCAGATATGTCAGCTAGGCTAAGGAGAACATACCACATATATGCCAAGGAATCACTCCCCCCAAAAGTGATATGGTTCTTCTTCATCCTCTTGTTCTTTCTGGTCTTCCTCCGTTACTTGGTCAAACCGCATTAAGTGAAAGACACAATGTTTGGGCTTTTTTAAGCAGAAATGCTTCTCTTTTTCAAAATACCTGCATGAAAACTTTGAATAAAACTTTGTTGGTCTTAAAGGTGCCACTGGACTCAAACTTTGTTCTGCTGCTTCAGACCAGCACGGCTACTCACCTAATCCTACATAATTTTGCCATGACCCTTTTCCCCCCTGGGCTGTGTGACCACAATAAATGTTTTGCAGTGTTGCAGTTAATCAAGATAATCAAGCAGATACTGTTGCTCTAAAGATAGCTAGTATGGGTGAGTCCTTTTAAAAACCAGCACTTATCCTGTGCAGGATCAACAGTAAAACCTGCTGTGTTACTTTTTGTTCCAAATGGCAAAAATCCCAATTATCAACATATGCTTAACTGAAAGTATAAATCCAAGTGCTAACCAGTCCTTTCTGTGAAATTGTATAAAGTTTAAAAGTACCTCAGATAATTATTTTATACCTTACTTTAAGTCAGCATCTAAAGCATTTGCCCTGTGCTTACAGCTCATGATTTTTTGGCAGACCCTTTCACTGTTTCCAACCCATGAAATTTGCTCAGAATAAATCCCTTAGAAGGTAGGAGGGAAGAGAGGAAGAAATAGGAATGAAACAGTCTACATTGCTATCTGGTGTGAGCAATACTGGATTGCTTTGCCTGGAGGCAAATTTATTTTAATGTGTCTTGTCTGGAGTTCCTTGGAACAGTGGTGGGACAGAGATGGAAAAAAAACTTTTGGAATGATTTTCCATTACTGTAATGGTGAAAATATTAAATTGTTTGATGTGTTGTGGAAAAGCTTTGGAATGAAAAATGTTGTGTGCTGAAAAGTTAGGGACCTATATCTGCTCATTCCTGTCAATGAATGTCATTAAGATCTCTCGTGAGGCAAACAGACTGGCAAACATGTCCTCCATCACAGCACACTGGCAGCTGTGGGAGAACAAGATTATGGAGGGTCACAGACATTGTTATACAGTGCATGTTAGTTTTAACTGATTATACACCATGATAAATATCTTATTTTTGCAGCATTTGGCAGTCTTAAACTTTTCAGATACTTATGAAAGATGCTAATTGCAGTGTTAAGAGAGCTCTTGCTGGTAACATTTTGTAGTTTTAGGTCACATTGCTTTGTCAATGAAAGGATTAAGGAAGCATGAATGAGCACACTGAGAGATTTTGCAATTATTCTGAGGGGGGAAACAACAAATTGGTCTATGCCAAAATGGTGTATTTTTCTTATGTAAGGCACTACTTTGGTAATGTGTTGTTTAGATGTATTTGATGTCATGATTTTGCTCATTTTGTATCTTGGATTCTATGTTTTTAAAAATCTGGGCTCTCTATTACGACAATACGAGAAGGAATATTTTAATTTAAGGAACTTTTGCAGTGATTTCCAAAGCATTTACAGGTGCACACTAGTGTGCAATAATAGGGGTGTGAAAAGTTAAGCCACAGTGTTGGATGTATCCATTGCTGTATAGCTTAAATCACTTTTACGTAGGAGTTTTCCCCATAAACTCATTTGTGTTTACTTCTGAGTGAATGCACAGCGATTCAGGATGTAGTGCTGGTGGTAGCTTTTCTGGTCTCCATACTAAAGTGAAAGGAAAAGATGGATGGAAGGAGGCAGTTCTAAACTTGTCCCCAGTGTTACAGTTTTGCAGCCCTTCTGTGTTCATTGTAGCCAGCAAAGGCCCCAGTCACATGGGCCAGATAATGCGGAGGGGGAGGCATGGTTCTTTGTGCTGGCGCAATTAGACCTGCCAGAACCAATCAGATGTGACGGTGGCACACCATGGTTTTGTCCGTCAGCGTGTATGCGTCAAGGAGGACAGCCGTGGGGAAAGCTGCGCACTGGCACGATCACAAGGAACGATTCTGTCGGCAGCCCGTGGCAAACCATTTGCTAGTACATTTGTTGATATACTTTTAACTGCGCAACTTCAGCGGCATGCCACGGATTGGCCACGGGTGCGCTACGCTTGCCAGATGTTGCGGTGTGATCGCACCCTGAAAATCTGCCTAGCATTCCTGGCTCTCCCGCAGCAAATTCAACATGTGAATGGGGCCACTGAGTGCCTTTTATCCTTTGATCAGGCTTGGCTCTATCTGCAGTTTTATTGTTTGCAGTAGAGGTTGAGGGGATTAGAACAACTGGTGTCTCTCACCAGCTGTCTGTCTTTTCCCATCACTGCACTAGCAGCTAGAAGAGAAATTTAAGGAAGAAAATTCCACTGAACATCCCCTTCCTTTTGCCCACCATATGGATTGACTTTTTTGGGTGAAGGCTGTGTCTCTCATACAGGAAGCGAGGAGGAGAGAGGAGTTTTGCATAAGCCGCATAAAGGGGTTGACAGCTGACTACATGAGTAGCGTGGTCAGACTTGGGATATTGAGACTTTGCAAGTGTTGATTGCTAATGGCTACTGAAGCCTGCTTTTTGTGCCTGCACAGCCCTACCACTGTTCCATGGCACCATGCTGTAGACTGCATGTGGCAGAAAATGGCTGCTTTGAAGGGTGGACTCTATGGCATTGTACCATGCTAAGGACCCTTGCCTCCCCAAACCCCATGCTCTCCTGGATCCACCCCCAAAGTCTCCAGGTATTTTCCAACCCAGACTTGGCAACCTTATGCAGTACTTTGTTATTTTCTACATATATCTCATACTGTTGTGTCTGGCCCTGTTTTACTGCTTTCATAATTTGCACGGGGTCAGCTATTTTTCCATTATATGGTGTGATAAGGGTTTGTGCCTGCCTCCAGTTTTAATATGGATGAAAACTGTAACCCCAGTATCAAAAGTTTGGGAGATACTGACGTTGTGCACTGTTCCAAGGGAATTAGATAAACATATGGAGCAGAAGTTCTTCAGTGGCTATTAGCCACAAGGTAGAGATAGAGGCTCTGGGGCAAGTGATGCTCTGTCTTCTTGGTGCTTGGGGGAGGGGGGGGGTCAACAGTGGGAGGGCTTCTAATGTCCTGGCCCCACTGGTGGACCTTCTGATGGCACCTGGTATTTTTGGCCACTGTGTGACAGAGTGTTGGGCTGGATGGGCCTTTGGCCTGAGCCAACATTGGTGTCTCTTATGTTCTTAAAGAAAAGTATGCTGCAACTGAGAAAGCATTTTTTTTCCAGTGAATAAAGCTTGGCAGCCATAATTGGCCACCTTCCTTCTCAGTTGTGAATTCACTGCATAGTCTCAAATGGTAGACAAAAATGCACCATTTTTCTCTTCTTATTTTTTAAAGTGACTATGGCATCCTGTATTGTAAACAGAATGCTAGCTTGATGCATTGGGTGATCCCCCAGCTGATCAACAGGGGAAGTTTTTGCTTTTGTCTCCATGAAGAATAGCACTTAAAGGCCTTGTATACCCCCAGCCAATCGGTGGAAGGCTAGAAGTGGCTATCTAAGCCAGTACCACTTCCCACCTTCATATTTTTCTCCTATGGCTGCTGTCCTGCCTTCACTACATGTGAAGGAGGCAATAAATATTTAGATGGATTAGCCATTAATAAACAGTAGTTTAACCCATATGTTGGTATCTTGTGCCTTTATTCCAAAGTGGGGGGGCAACTGGGTTTGAGGGCCACAAGTGGGAGGAGGAAAGAGATGCAAAACCTGAAGGAAAATAGTAGAAGGGACGAGAGCTCATCCTCAGAAAAGCTCTGGTGGGCAGCATGAGGATAATTATGTTTTATACTAAACACTTGGGGTGTAGGTCTTGTGTTGAGGTACATCAAATATTTCAAGTCATGTTGAAGATGAAAGCATAAATTACAAGTCAGTGTAGTTGTGAAGGGATAATAACTTTGTTTTAAAAAACCAAACCCTGTGAACCCTTTGGGACGAGGCCTGAAGAGCGAAGATATCTCATAGTTGTCTGAACAAAAGCAAGATTAATCATCTCATAAGGCATAATTAATCCTCAATGAGCTTTAGTAAGTTGGCACAGAGCTGCTTATGTTTGTAATATGACTATTATGTGGATATCACATAGTGAATAAGCTAGAAGAGCATTAAAGAGGTTGGAGATAATTGTGCACTGCAGGTGGTCATAAGCTGCTGCTCTGTTTGCTGGAAAAACATGCTAGGGGCATGGAATTACTTCATTTTTGAGAGAAGTAAATCAGGCATCTTAGTGTATTAAATTTTGACTAAATAAGATAGAGTATACAAAGCTTTTCTGGAATTTTCTGCTCAAATTCTTTACACCACTCAGTTCTGCATATACCGGTGGGGAGCTAGAAACTCAAAAGGCTCATCTTTCACTGGCTTGCAATCCTTAAGCCAAACTATATTAGGTGTTTGAAGGTGAATGGAACTCCCAAGGGTTGTTTAAAGTGAAAATATCAGCCATGGAGGGCAATTTGGAGAAGGAAGGAAGGAAGGAAGGAAGGAAGGAAGGAAGGAAGGAAGGGAGGGAGGGCGGGAGGGAGGGAGCTTTTTCCAGACCTTTTCCTGACTTCAGTTACTTCAGTTGTGCTCTGTTTACCCTAAAGTGAAAATATGAGGACCTTCATGCCTGTCATGCATTTCTCCTGCAGAGAAAATATGAATTCCAGGGGCAGGGAAATGGTGCAAGGGAAGGAGGATTAAATCACTTTCTCCCTTGCTGCAGCCCAGATTTAAATTGGAACAGTTCGACAGATGGTGTTTACACTTAAAATAATCTCAGAGCCATTAATGGATCTCCCCCATGCCCTGTCTAGTTTGTCCCTTGAAACGGGGTGCAGTGGAAGTGGATCTCAGAGGTCTCTTCAGCCTACACTTTTTGGTTGGAGAGTAAGTGTCCTATGTCTTCAGGACATTCAGGACATTAAGTGGTTCTCTATGTGGCTGCTTTGCCATGGATATCTTTCATCTCTGGCTTGTCCAAAGACAGTGGCAATGGAGAAGACTGAGGAGGCCCATTTCATGGCTCTTTAGAAGAGGGGTTCTTATATTGTTCTATTTAATTTTTTGCTGCAGGCTTTCCTGCATTCATGGAGTACAAACCAATACCTCCCCCCCAAAAAAACCCAGAGGGATCAGATCAAATTACAATGCAACAATTACAATATTGTTTCAATATTACAGTATATACAAGTGAACAGTATTGATATGTTCTGAGCATGCAAAGCTCTTTACCATGAGATAAAATATCATTCCCAAGGAGCAGCATCTGCTCAGAAGTATGCTAACTCTTTAAAGTAAACTTGCTTACTGTCAAATAGAAAGTCTAGGAATGTAGATTCCCCAGTCTATTCCTTTATTGTTTTGAAATTTCACTCTATACTCTATTTCTTTCCACCGTAATTCTGGTGTAAAAAGAAATAAAAGCAAGGCATTAAAAGATGCAGCAACTAGCCATGCATAGTGTTCTATGTAGAATTCCAACATTTTTTAAAACAACAGGGATTCCTAAAGAAGCAGTTCTACTCCAGAGATAGGACTGGATAACTTGGAACTCCAACATCTGAGGAGACTGTTGGCTGAGGAGAATTTCTGAAATCTACCAGAAAACAAACTTGGATTCAGAGTAAAAAAAAAAAAAGAATATCACCATTAATTATACGATTGACACCATTAAAATAATTGTTTGGAACAGATTAAGAAAGTGGCAGGTATTATTTGAAGTCTTGCGGAGATGGGATATGGAATCTTGTATAGCAAGAAAGTTTCTCAGATATTTAAAGGGCAGCTTTTGCAACATGCTCTTTCTTGACCTGGTAAGTAACTCATATACATATACATATACATATATATATACACATATACATATACATACATACACATATACATATGAGGGAATCAAATTATTACAGAAGTAATGTTAAGTAATTTTCAGTGCCATCCTCAGCATAATTATACCCTTTTATACCCAGTGGCGATGACACAACCCTCCTCTTGGATACGAAAGAAGGCCTGGAATCAAAGAAGAAAGTGAGAAGTTTGGCCTCTTCCTGAACATCAAAAAAGCAAGTTCATGACCACCGAGA
>NW_015159722.1:440646-441051 GCF_001447785.1 Gekko japonicus
AAAAAATACCAACCGTTACAGGGGAGTGCACAGAGCTAATGACAGTTGAAGAAATTAGGAGTGGCCAAGAACCACCTGTGAGGTGAAGCAAAGCTGCTGGCCCAGCCTCTCTGATGGCTTCCAACACACTCCACCCACCTCCTACACCTAACAAGTGGTTGTCTGTCACGTGCAGCCCCACCTCCACAGTGACTTCTAATACTCCTCCCCCTCCCTCTCCTACACTGGACAGGCAGCTGCATGTCAGGTGTAGGAGAGGAGGTGGGATGGCTTCCAACACACTCCCCCCACCTCCTACACCTAACAGGCAGTTGTCTGTCAGGTGCAGCAGTAGTTGCAGGGTGCTTAAAGCCACAAGGGAGCCTGCCCCAGCAGTAACACCTTAGTGATCCTGCCAGTCCTGCC
>NW_015159722.1:441283-490882 GCF_001447785.1 Gekko japonicus
CCAACACCAGATAGGCCAATGTCTGTCAGGTGTAGGAGCAGGGCCAGGGTATGAATGTTTATGGGGAGATAGTAAAGGACATTTCTAGGTGCCATTTCGATGCGTGCCTCCCTCATGAACCTGAAGAAATGTCCACCACATCAACACTCCCTCACATCAACTCCCCCTCACACCTCTCACCTCTCCTGGCAAACGTCAAGCCAGATACACCAACGCTACAAGGAGGAGGCAACTTAGGAATGTGGCAAAGACATTTGCACATAGTACTCCTGCAGTGCACTGAGCTGCACAGGCCTACTACTAGCAAGATCACCCTGAGATGCTCAGAACAACACAGTCTCCATATGAGCAAAACAATCCACAAACACAAGTAGAGAGGCCATCGCTTTCGTGGAAGATAGCAGGAGTTGACTTAACAGACGACTGCTTCTTAAATGGACAGTTCTATGTGGCATGCTCCAGAGTGCTCAAGCAGCCTGGTGATCCTAGCACCTGAGGGCAGAACAACCAATGTGGTCTAGAGAGAGGTCCTTCAGTAGAGAGAGGAAAAAGTATGCATGTCTCACTTCATTTCTTACACTACAATCTTCTCTGTTAGAATTCCTACAACAAATGTCGCATTTCAAATTTCACATCATCAGTATTTTAACTGGATTTACGGAACTTAAATACCATAGTGAAGCACGGGTATCAGGCTAGTATAATATAACTGGATTGAGTACGAAATGAGGAATGAGCTGTCATTGCCACATATATTATCTGTAGCAGATACATTGCGGCATTCTTCTGTTTTTATTGTTGTTGCTGTTGTTTCACATTTATTTCGCACAGCTTTGTTCTATATAGTCACAAAAGATATACAATATTAAAGAAGTGTGTTCTAGTTCACAAAAGCTTGTACTAAAATAAAAAAATACATTTTATTTATTTATTTATTTATTATCAAATTTATACCCCGCCCTCCCCGCAAAGCAGGCTCATGGCGGCTTCCAACACCACATATAAACAGCATGAAAACAGAATTATTAAAAACACTACAAAAACTTATTACACCCTTATCACGGCGCTCATCAGCCATTTCACGCCTCAGCCCATGAAGATGGCACACCGCGTGGACTTCTACATGTACCAGCAAAAGTCCAACAAGACAACCGCTGACTTTGTGGTGGATCTTCGCCAACTGGCCCTCACATGTGAGTTCCCGAGTCTCGACAATGCTCTCCTCGACTGGTTCATAATGGGCATCAGAGAGAAGAAACTACACCGGAAGCTCATTGGCCCTGAGGAACTCACACTAGTAAAGGTGCTATGTGAGGCCACCGCTTTTGAGAAATCCTGGCGAGACCGCCAGACCTCCGCCGCAAACCAGGTCTCTGTCCCCTCAGCTTCTGAGGCAATAGATTAAGAAGAGACCCATCAGGTTTGCCGCCCAGCTCGCCGCAACTCGTGACCATAATGCAGGCTTTGTTACCAGACACACCTCTGTGGGGGAGGTTGGGGAAAGAGTAGGTAGTAGTTAGGCTGCCACACAACTCCTATATATTTTTTAATTAAACAGAATAATGTGGCTGCCCCTTTTGGATACATTAAATTTGATGTCTAAAATAACATAGGTTGAACCCTACATCTCCATTCAACTATGGGGTAGCAGAAAGCAGGAGGAGTTATAGCAGGCGTAGCCTTGCTTCACTGAAGGAAAGTATCCTCCATTAGAACAGGGTTCCCCACTTTGTGAAAAGGGCTCCAATTTCATTGGAAGACCCAGTTCCCTTTCTTTATAAGTGTATGATAGGTATAATTTAAATCACTGGCTGCAAAACAGTTTATAGATTACAATGAAACACTGGTGCAATCATTTTACAATCTTCTGTTTTCTCCATTGTCTTCCTTGCAGTTATCTGTCAATATTTGAATTTCTCTTATGGGTAGATAATTTAAAAGCCTAAAAACAAAAACAAGCATGACACTTAGTGACTGGTGAACTATTTTACCAAGAAGTTTTTTTGGTTTTACCTCTTTGCAGCAATCTTCTGTAATTAATGTCAGCTTTACCTCTTAACTCTCATCTACTGCTGTAAGCTGGACAAATTCATAAGAGCATAAGAGAAGCCAATTCTGGATCAGGCCAATGGCCCATCCAGTCCAACACTCTGTCACACAGTGGCCAAAAATACCAGGTACCATCAGGAGGTTCACCTGCAGGGCCAGGACACTAGAAGCCCTCCCACTGTTGCCCCCTCCCAAGCACCAAGAATACAGTGCATCACTTGCCCCAGACTGAGAGTTCCTATCTATACCTTGTGGCTAAGAGCCACTGAAGGACTTCTGCTCCATGTGCTTATCTAATTCCCTCTTGAAGCTGTCCATGCTTGTAGCTGCCACCACCTTCTGTGGCAGTGAATTCCATGTGTTAATCACTCTTTGGGTGAAGAAGTACTTTCTTTTATCTGTTATAACCCGGCTGCTCAGCAATTTCATTGAGTGCCCATGAGTTCTTGTATTGTGAGAAAGGAAGTTGTTTCACAAGAATTTGTTTTATTAATAGTTAACTTTTTTCATAACTAGAATAACCCCTATTGAGTGCTTTCAATGACAGAGAAGGACCTTCATTGTGATCAGGGCTCTTTTTGTAGAAAAAGCCCTGCAGGAACTCATTAGCATAATAGGCCACACCCAACAACAGGAACTCATTAGCATATTGGGCCACACCCCTGACAGCACAGCTCATTAGCACATTGGACCGCACCCCCATGTTATCAGAAGTGTGCTTATCCAGCCACACCCATCTTTTGCTTGTTATTCTGTTTACCTTGTTTGTTGTCAAAACCCAGGGCTTTTTTGTAGCAGGAACTCCTTTGCATGTTAGGCCACACACCCCTAATGTAGCCAATCCTACTTAGTTTCTGCTGTTGGGTGTGGCCTATTATGCTAATGAGTTCCTGCTGGGTGTGGCCAACTAGGGAGCAAGCCGGAACTCTGTTCCTGTGCGTTCCTGCCCAAAAATAGCCCTGGGATAGTTAATCTGTCTGACAAAATTGGATGGGAATTAGTATCCCAGCAGTAGTTTTCCCTGTTTCATTTCTGCTGAGTGTATTTCCTTTCCATGTACTATATTGTGCACCGAAGGAAGCAGATGCTTTTGTTTAATAATGTTTCTTCTGTTGTTCCTGTAGAAAAGATTCTATGCTTAATCAATTATCATTAAATACAAACCACTTCTAAGTGTCAAAATGAAAGTCAAAATTATTATATGATTACATGATTAGATATAAAATTGTTACCTTTTACTTTCATTTGTATCCATTTAGCTTTTGAACATAAGTGAATACAGGATTGAGAGGAAAGTCCAAACTTGAAAGTGATGCACTGCTTTCTTAAGTGTACAGTGACTCAGTATCACACTAAATGGTGATACAGACTATTTACCAAAACGTTTTGGGGTTTTGCTTGCTTGTTTGTTTGTTTTAGTTTCTGAAAATATGCTTCCTGTGTTTTTCTGAAGTGTCAGGCTGGAATGAAATGTGCACTTGTGTGATCCTTTGTAGTTGTGTGATCACTATCCCTGCTCATTATCACCCTTAGGCTGTAGGCATAGATAGTGCAAACCATTGGTTCCAGATGAACAAATATTTGGTGTCTGTGTTGGCAAAAAGACTATTATGTTGCTGACTCCACATTGTCCTAGAGAGCAGAGGTTCTCAAATCTTCTCCAACCTCTGAACTTTTGTGGACCTACTTATTAACTGATTCCACCCTCCCCCCCCCAAATAAAGCACAATAATTTTACAACAGTTAACAATTCACTAGTCCATGATTTATTTAGCATATTTAAAATTTATAAATGTAGAGAATTATTGAGCAAGACCGGTATTTCATGGCCTCTTCAAACTAAGGGTGTGGTCACATGTGCCAGATAAAATGGGGGGGGGGATCAAGGCTATTTCCTCCAGAGGAATTTGACCCACAGTTGCATGATCACACCTCCCTTTGAAGCTGCGGGCACAGTAGGTCAGTGTGTAATCAGACGAAACTGCGGGTGAGTCATTTTTTGTGTGCCATTTGTTTCCCATGAGCTTAAATGAGGGATCAATGAATTGCACCTCCACACTGAGGGCTCCCTATGGAGTTTGCAATGATGCACATCAACAGCACAGAGTTGGGATGGCCTGATCAGACCATCTCGACACATGAGAGCGCGCTGGAGTGATCAGACATGGGAAAGTCCATCTGTGGCCCCTCATAACCTGTTTACTACTGGATTTTCCTCAGTGTCTTTTAACCAGAGGTCATTTCGGGAGGGATCGCAGTTCCCCCAAGTGAGGTATGGGGGACATGATGAAGCCCCGCCCCCTGCTTCCGGCCGCCCCGCTTCCGGCCCTCATTCAGCCAGGAGGAGGCAGGAGAAGAGGGAGGGTAAGTTGCTTCCTCCCTGCCTCTCCCCACCCCTGCCTGCCTGGGGCCAGGGAGGGCCTTCGCGGGGCTTCCTTGCACTCCCACTCGCCTTGCAGGTCCACCGCCGGGCCCCTCATAGGGCTCGGCAGTGGAGCTGCAAGGCCGGCGGCGGCCGGGACCGGTGGGGGTGGGGGGTGTGGGCTTATGCCACACTTCCGGTGATGTCAGGGGGTGTGGCATATGCTAATGAGTTATGCTAATGGTTCCTCTAGCTCTTTTTCTATGAAACGACCCCTGCTTTTAACTCTGCTTCTGCAGTGGATCAGAACGGGTTGCCAGTGACTGTGGGGCACTTCCCAGATGTTGTTGTCTGATTGTGCCCTTTAAATCCGCCCAACATTCACACCTATGTTGGGTGTAACTGGATTGTTCGCAGCCTTATAAAAGCTTTCTTGAAAAATTATGTCTTACAGTCCTTACACATTCTCAAAAGCGATATGTGCCTTCCTAATTACTTCTGGAAAGCTGTTCCATGCAGGGAGTTCCAGTGGCTACAGAGAAAGTCCCTAAATGGGCAGTAATGGAATGCACCTTTGCAGATTAGTTTGGGAAAATCAACAGACACTGCTGTGCTGACTGAAGCTTTCACACCTGACCTACTACCTGACCTCCAATGGTCAATGTTATAAAGAGTTAAATTTCCTCTGAAAGCCCTGATCTTGCAGTTGCTACATCCACTCCAGATATAACAGTTAAAGGTTTTAAAATTATGTAAACGTAACTAAAGATGGACACTGAATTTTTTTCTGGGCTAAGTACTAAACGTCTCTGCTCTTTCAAAGAGGGCACACACAATGTGATAAAACTGCTATGTCTCTTCTTCTGGAGTCAAACTCTGGTTGAGAGCATCTGCAGTCAGTGGGAAAACTCTACCAGAAGTTATGGTTTGAAACACAGCTTAGTTATGAAGTGCGCGTTCTTCCTTGCCCCAATGTGCAGAACTTGCCTCCTCGTTGGTTTAGTTGAAGCCTAGCATAGTATTTTGGTTCACTTGTGAAAAATGGACCCTAGGAAGCAGAACAATTTGACGTCTTTCCCTCCAGATGATGATCCCAATCCAAAACCACACAAAAGCTCAAATTTTCCTTCGGCTCCTCTAATATACAGTGTCAATGTCTAGGGTACTTCGCAATAGTGGATTATTCCAAGGAATCTTGGCACTTCTGTGTATCATTCCATCTCAATTTCCACTGCTGATTATTCTGTCTTACTATAATCAAACATATAATTCTTAATGACACAGAGTCTTTGCTCTCATGGCAGATGCACTGCTCACTATGCCATCGTACAGTTAGGAAGGGAAAGAATGCTCTCATAATAGCAGTTGTATTTATCTTGATGCATAGCACAGAGCAGTCAAAGACACTGCTATTCTCAGTGCTTTTTTCTCCCACTTGGCATTTGACTGGGAGCCTGACTATGCTTTCCTATGTTTCTGTCTCCTTGTTTAGGATTTATTCTTTACTACAATAAATTCAAAATCTCCCACAGAATAATATCATACAACCTCTTCTAGAAGGAAGGGGGAAATATAACACAAATTAATGAAACATCGGTATTTAAAGTAAGTTTCCAGAATATCTACCTGCCTCTACATACGTACGGATTTATATACTTTGTTGATGAAATTGAAATAAGAACAAAGAAGGTACAAATAATTGAAGGTGCAGTCCTAAAGCCGATATGTAAATTGCTTAGGATAGCAACTAAGCGCATGTCTGTTTAACTTAGATATATGGTTGCATCTGCAGATAAGCTGAATAGTGTGACCTGCACAATGCTGCACTGCTATAAAGCTGACATTAGTGCAGCTACATTGACATAGGGCTGGAAATTAGCAGCACCAGGTGAGGAAGGGGTGGATTTAGTCAGTATGCTGAACCCCCTGGCCACCATCAGTGTAATGTTACATTGCTGAAACACTGGTATAAGTATAAACATTCCTGTTGAGTTCAATGAAAAAACAAAAGCAAAGCCCTCTCCTACATCCCAGCACACTTATCCAGCTGTTGTGCCTTTTAGACTAGCAAGTCTTCAGTCAGTCACAGTTCTCCTAAAGCTTAGGCAGAACTGCATACAATTATTTTTTGGTCTTAATTGGAAAAATAAATTTCCTTGCGTTAATTGTGAGGAATTAAGAAATAAGCTTGCATTTTTATAGGCTTTTCTAAAGATCCAAACAGTGTAACGTGGCAGAAGAAGAAGAAGAAGAAGAAGAAGAAGAAGAAGAAGAAGAAGAAGAAGAAGAAGAAGAAGAAGAAGAAGAAGAAGAGATTGGATTTATACCTCGGCCTTCACTTGGCATCTCAGAGTGGCTTACAAACTCCTTTCCCTTCCCCTCCCCACAACAGACACCCTGTGAGGTGGGTGGGGCTGAGAGAACGCTGACACAAACTGTTCTTTTTCAAGGACAGCTATGCCAGAGCTTGTGACTGACCCAAGGTCACATCAGCAGGTGCAAGTGGAGGAGTGGAGAATCAAACCTGGTTCTCCCAGGTTAGAGTCTGCACACTTAACCACTACACCAATCTGGCTCTAATGTTTTCATTTCAGTTGTGAAATGCATAGTTGCTGATTATCTGGATACTGGCTTATTTTGCTAGGTATTCTGACACCTCTTAATTATTATAATTTAGATGCTTTTAAAAACATGAATATTTATAATCTTAAGAATAAGATGAATTCAGTACTTCCAGTTAAAGCTGATTTTTATACATTTGTGGTATGAAATAAAAATGTATGTTGTAGAAGTAAAAAAAAAGAATATATTTTTATTAGAAGCTGCACTGGAAGGGTGCCTTGAAGACAAGAACATTTTGTACTTCAGCATCTGGAAAGATTTGGCTGACTATCGTTAAACCAAAGTTTAAAATCTACCAATAAGTATTTTCCCCATTTATTTTGGTGAATTAAACCAAGGGGCAAAGTATTTTCCAAAGACTGGCAGCTATGCTGGTTTGTCCTGATGGAAGCTGTGATCATGGTACTGGCAGAAATGTCCAACACAGGAGTTTGGATTACCGTGACCCCCTGGGTATCTTTGCCTCTGTTTAGTAGAGATGGATTCTTTAGATAGCTTGTTTGATGGGTTGGCAAAGGAGCAAATGCTGTGTATCCCATTAATTTTTTTTCTGCTGCATTCAGTTTCCACAGTAAGCCTTTTTCTCTTCCTCTTCTTGCATTGTGCATTCCCTAAGCAATCATTTCCTGCATCTGATACACACAGAGAACACAGCACTACCACATCATGTACAAAAGGAAACTGTTAGGTTGGTAGTAGTGAAAATGCTTTGTCTATTTTAAAAAGAATCTGGAGTTCAAATGGTAATAATTCTACTAAATAGTATTAATAAGAACAAGTTCTAATAAGATCAACAGCATGCCTGTGTTTTTCATAAGTCCAATAGTGTGCATACCAGTAGAATACATTTTGCTGTAAAATAAAACAAGCAGTTTCCAGCATTCCTGCATGTGATTCTTGCATATGTGAAAATTGTGTTTTAAAGTGGTGGCACAATGAACAATCAGGTGGGTAGCCATGTTAGTCTGCAGTAGAAGAGCACCATAAAGACTAACAAGATTTTCAGGATATAAACTCCTGCGAGTCAAACCTTTAACTCCTGAAAATTTATATGCTGATAATCTTCTCAGGCCCTGTTCACATGGAGCATTTGCTGCGCTGAAAGCACGATAGTCCCGCGGATTTTCCGGGTGCGATCACACCGGAACATCTGGGAGGTGTAGTGCACCCGTGGCAAACCCGTGGCGTCCCACCAAAGATGCACATTAAAAAAGTACCTGGGATGACATATGGCAAATTGGTTTGCCATGGGCTGCATGTCGCATAATGGCGCACAGGGGTCGTTTCGTAGAAAAAGAGCTAGGGGAACTCATTAGCATAACGCATTAGCATATGCCACACACCCCCCCTGACATCACTGGAAGTGTGTCAGAAGGCCACACACCCCGCCCCCAACGGTCCCGGCTGCCACCACCGGACTTGCAGCTCCAGTGCCGAGCCCCATAAGGGGCCCGGCGGTGGACCTGCAAGGTCGGTGGGAGTGGAAGGAAGCCCCACGAAGGCCCTCCCTGACCCCAGGCAGGCAGGGGTGGGGAGAGGCAGGGAGGAAGCAACTTACCCTCCCTCTTCTCCTGCCTCCACCTGGCTGAATGAGGGCCGGAAGCGGGGCGTCCGGAAGCAGGGGGTGGGGCTTCATCATGTGCCCCGCCTCCCGTACCTCACCCGAGGGAACTGCGATCCCCCGCGATCCCCCTCGAAATGACCTCTGATGGCGCATCAGAATGCGACGGTGCAAATAGTCGCGCTTCCCCCCCCATTTTCCGGCATGTCTGACCGGGGCCTCAGCTGGTTTCTGACAACATGACTTCACAAGCACTACCAGTATGAAAAGTAGGGTATTGAGGTTTGAAATTAACCACATAATAATGGAGAAAGGAATAATGGGTCAATAGTCCTAGCCCTCACTTGATGCAGAGCATCTTAAACCATTTTATGCAGTTCTCAAACCTGGAAGGAATGATAATAATTTTCTTTCGACAGCTTTTTATTTCACTGCTTAACAGCTCTAACTGTTGAAACAGTCTCAGTAAATTTAACCCATATGTATTTCCTTGCCTCTTATAACTATTGCTTCACAACCTATTTTAAATGGAATAAACTTCATTCCTGTAGAGATAACTTTGTATGTCTATATATCTCTGAAAATTATGCTATCTTGTCTGTAGTTCCACCAGTGCATTCAAGTAAATCTTACTATTTACATGCTAGCAGGTTATTAGTTTACAATAGTAAAATTGAATAAAGTAAAATTGGAGTGGCTAATTCATAAGCTTTAATTTAATTTTTTTAAATGTCCAAGTCGTTTAACATTTTTTACAGAATAACTAGTGGTTTGAATATTTAGTTGAATCACTTGATTTTTCCCCATTAAAAAGTATTAAATGCTTGATGATGTGAAATTTCTAAAAATAGACATGGATCTTTCTAAGAAATGGCAACAGTAGCATAGTATCCAATTATCCAGTACAAGCAGTGAGCAATAAATGGAGAACTTAGAGGGAAATGAGGCCCAGAAAACAGTATTATGGGAATCACGTACTTTTGAGATACACAAATGAGATTGTTTTGCACTATTACAAGACAGAAATTGAAAGTGGTGACAAGTTCAGGTATAAAGGTGTGTGAGTATCTTTTAAAATTAGACCCATAAAATATAAAAATAGTCACTGAATAAGTTAAAACTCTATATAATGGTCTATTTTTGCATCTGTAAGAGCAGGTAATGAAACTATAACTTGGACCCACAACAAATTTGAGGTGACATTAATATAAGGATCCCTGGTCTTCCCAGTTCTCCTCTCCCACTGCAGCCAATTATAGTCCTAGGAATAAATGTTCATAAGCATGCAAGAGGCCATAGTGGAGAGGGGGAAAGAAGGCAAAATCATTCAATTCTTCTTCTGTGAGCAAAGCTCCAGTCACACAAGGCAGGTTGGAGCAATCAGCCTCTCAGCCCAATGGCTTTTACTTAACACAGATCATTTGACTCCCAGAATAAACCTTCCTTGGGCTGCGGTCACATGGAGCATTTGCCTCGCTGACGATACGGATGGTGGGCGGATTTTCCGGGCGTAATCACACCACAACATCTGGGAAACATAGAGCTCCCGTGGCTAACCCGAGGCTTCCCACCAAAGATGTGGAGTAAAAAACTAGTACCTTGAAGGTACAAGTTTCTGGAAACCGCAGGCAAGGGCGGGTGTCTGATCGCGTTTCCGGTGGACTTACATGGCATCCGCCGCCCGCCGCTGTTTGTTGCACACAAGGGTTTTTTTTGTCTCCCAAGTCTCCACAGGTTGCGCAACAGCATTATGGTGTTTCCAGCAACATTCCTGGATGTTAGGCTGTTCTGTGCTGGGAGTGCCCCTTATCAATTTTTGCTTTGATCAAAGAGCCTTTCTTTAATGTGAAAAGAGATACATTTCCACCTTACCTCTGCTGTCCTTGAGACCAAATGTTCTCATTGTGTTTTGATCCTCACCACACTTCTAGTTTTTCAAAGTCAGGAGATTTCTGGAAAATGCATCCACAAGCCCCTGGTCTGTTTACACTAAAGGGCCTTTTTTGGAATGCACACATAGTGGATACTAATGGGGGCCAGGGTGCTGTGTAACTTCTTTTTATCTTGTTTTATCCTGATCTTATTACTACATATTTTTATGTATTATTTTCTTGAATAATTTTTAACCTAATTCTATCTTGCTGTGAATAAAGCAAGGCTTCCATGTGTCTCCAGCTGGAAACTGTCTTCATATGTTCCTCTAGAAGGGGATTAGTGTGGGGGGGGTTTAATGTAATGTAGTCATTGCAGCATATGGGAAGACCATGTGCTTTCTAAAGATGTGTGCATGTGAATATGGTCCACATTTTGCAAATGATTCATGTTTGCAAAATGGCCTTTGAGAACCATTGTAATGAAACCACGTTCTCTCCACACTCTTCCCTTAATAGCAGAGTTGCTACCCCAGATTTTAAAAGGAAAGAGAAACACCTTCTGGGAAACAATACCTTTAACATCTTTGCTGCAGCCCACATGTCAGCGCTAAGGATCTGTGACTGGATGATGAGGTGCTGGTCACAAGGCAGAAAAGGCTAAAGACACACTCAGAGGCCAAATAGAATATCAGATCGAAATAAGGAATTTAAGAGCAGTCATGCTGGATCAGACCAATTAGCCAGCTAGTTCAACATTTTATTTCTAACAGTAGCCAGTCAGATAGCACAAGGAAACCCACAAGCAGGGCCGCTACCAACTGCTGATTGTTCCCCGGCAGCTGTCAATCAGAGGCAGAAGGCCTCTGAACCGGTGGTCCCATTTGGCTATCATGGCCAACAGTTGACCTAATCTCTATAAATGTGTCTGCTCTCTTTCAGATCCATCTAAGGCAGCAGCCATCATCTTATCTAATGGTGGTGAGGAGTCATTGAGGGGGATTGTGGAAAGTATCAGGTGGGAATCAGAAGATTTGGATGACACCAAAAAAAGAGTATGAATTAGTAGTACTCCATAGGGAGAATGGAGTGACAACAGGAAGATGAGAGAATAGGTTCCAGCTGTAGAACTAGATTGGATGCTGTGTGAAAGGAAAGAGATATTTTTCTATACATTTTTATCTTGCCCTGCTTCAAAGGAACTCGGTGCAATGTGTGTGTGTAGTCTCCCTCCCATTTTGTCCTCTCAACAATGCTATCAGGAAAACTGGGCTAAGAAAAATTCACTAGCTCTAATATGTCCAATGATTTTGATGGTACAGTGGGGGCTTGAACACTCTAACCAGTATGTCATACTGTCTCTAACTCTGATTTGTCATTTCAATCCCAGCAGCAATGGCTGCATTTTGTAAGAAGGAAGGAAGGAAGGAAGGAAGGAAGGCCTAACATATCCTTGAAGAGACTCATTGCACTACTTGTAATAAGTATTTAAGTCTATAGTTTCAGGATACATGGGAGATACTTGATGCAGCACTTAACCTTAGTAGGTCAACAATGCAATCTTGAACAGAGTTTTAGATCCTTCAAAGTCTGTTGAAGTCAGAGTGCTTAAAAGCATATATAACTGTTAGGAATTTCACTGCAACAGTACACGAAAGCAGTTTAAGCTAAAGTTAATCTTGGGAGTCGGACACTGTGGGATAATCCCTGGCTTTGATTCCACACAGGATTAGAAAGAATTCTCCTGGAAAGTGTAGGACTTTCAGGTATCCATAATGCTGCTATCTTACACTGTAACAAGGAAACATCTACATTGGCTATAACTTTAGCTGTTCTCCCCCGCACACACTCATACTCCATTTGTCAAGATCTCTGCAAGCTAGTAATGATATGGGCTACTCAAGAAAGGCAAGAAAGATTACAGAGAAATTGCCTAATTGAAATCAAAAACAAATATTCTGCCCCAAAACACTTATGAATCTCTTGATTTAAAAGAGTGGGTATTATGGTGTTTCCTGGTTTAGCTGTATAGCTTTCATTTATTTGTCATATTGGGAGTCAGAATTCTTTTTAGTGCAAAATATTGTAAACCTGAAACTTCAGTGTGATCAGTAGTGTCAAAAAATAACACATTTTAAAAGTCCCTTTCCCCCGCGTTCCCCCCCGAAATGACCTCTGGGTCTGACTGTCTTGAACCTAGTTTTAAATTAGAGTCTGTATGTATCCCTTGCTGGAAGCAGAATGTTTCAAACAACTAGTGTTTTTGATAGGTGCTATGAGCTCTGGATAAGATGAGACTATTTCTATTATTTCCCTAATATTTCGGTTGTACCTTTGGTTATTTCTTGCTCAAAGAGATGAATTTTACACATTCTCACTTAAGTAAGATAACTATCAGAATACATTTGCTGGTGTGATTTGGCATTTCTATGACATGTTTCAGTGTAGTCCTTGGCTTGTTTGCTGAAGTTGTCAGTAATTCTCTTACGTATTTGTCAGCCCAAGAGAAATTCAAAAAGTCTTTCTGATGTGTTTCTCTTGGCTGTGTTTTGAGAACAAAGGAGAGCAAAGGAGGACATGGCCTATTCTGATTAAAAATAAACACCCTTTCCCCACTCCAATAAAATCATATGGCTAAGACCTGCTCTCTTTTTACCCAAGAGTTCCTGATCAGTTTAAATACAAATAAATCCTTGTGTCTAAATTTAGAAACTACACCAAACATAAGTGAGCTTTTTAATGTGAGTTTAATGATAAGATAATAGAGTCTAATGTCTGTTTGGAGGTTTATTTTATGCTAGGATGTTCATGCTGTTTAACGTCTCTGCATATGATTTTTCTCCAACACGCCTGAGGAACAAAATGCAATTACAGATATGAAGGAATCTCATGTTTACTTAGGAAACAAAGCACATTTTTGTAAATACTGAAATCTTCAGTATGCAAAACATTGGATTTCACGAATATAATATTTTGGAATCTGTATTATAACATTTATATAATGTCATTCTTTTGTGCATGTATACCTTTTTCATTTGACAGTTATTACATGGATAGCAGCTAGCTGATGTTACCCTTGGATAAAGCAGTTTGGGATACAAATTTGGTTCATTTTGTCCATCCATAATTTTGTTTGGATTCTCTAATATTGTTGTAATGGAATGTATTTGGATTAGTTAATTTATTTCATAGTCAGTTGCAATGTTCCCTCTAAGCTATGGAGTCCTGTGAACAAAAATTCTACTCTGTGAGCTACTGGCATTAAAGTTGTGAGTGAGCGATTTGGCTGCTGCACAAGACAGTTTGCTCTGGAGCCTTCCTTCCTGAGCTGAGACAAAAATGTGTGAGCCGGAGGCTAACAAACTGTGAGCCAGCTCACACTAACTCAGCTTAGAGGGAACACTGGTCACTTGCATTGTTTTCAATTGGAAATATTTTTTTCACCTGTAATTCTCTTCCTTCCTGTTGGAATAAAATTATCAAAGAGTGTGCCCCTCACCCAAGAAATTTTCCCTACCTGATATTAAGCAGATTGGACATAGACCCTTGTCCTAGAGGCAGTGAAATACACTGCACATTTCCATCTTTATTTATTTAGAAAATTTTATGCCACTTCTCCAGAGAAGCTGCTTGCAGTGGTTTACAAAATAAAACATGATAAAAACATAAAACAGCCAGAATATAAAAAGAGCATAATACATTTATCAGCTTAAAACAAGTCTCATGAAACAGTTCTCAGGACAGAAGCAGATTATAAAAAGATTTTAAAAAGTTGACCCCCTAAATTAAAGCCTGGGTAAAAAGAAATGTTTTGGTCTGGCACCTAAAAGAAAGTAGGATAGGTGCTGGGTGAACTTCAAAGGCAAGGAGGCACCTCTGAAAAGACCCTGTTTCTGGTTGCCACTCTTCTCACCTTTGCAGGTAGGGGCACAGAGAGCAGGGCTTGTGAGAATTATCTTAGCTAGAGAACTGGACAGTATGGGAGGAAGCAGATGGGGGAGTGAGAAGGAACATTTTCTCTGTTCTTTCCCATGTTTCTTCCAGCCTGCGCCTAACTTACTTCCCAGTTTCAATTGAGAAGCTTGAAGATCATTAAATATTTCAGAGAAGCACAGTGAAATGCAGTCAGGGAGGATGGGGACTTCAGCTTCCTACTCCATTTCTATAAAAACAAACAAACAAACAACCCTACTTGAAGGATCACTACTCAATGTATAAGCCCATGTGACTCCATGGCTACAAACACATGCCTTCCTCCAAGCTACCGGTGTTAATATGCCACGTTATGCAGTAATCTGACATAAGTGGTACATAGGGTCTGTTCTCTCTAGAATTTGAAAACTCTCTAAGATGTTTTTCTTTCAAAGGGAGATTATTTTATTTATAAAATTAAGGCTGTTTTGAAGGCAGGCTTCCCATTTACCCACCATCAGAAAACAAACTTCTACTATTAGCCCTGACCCCCTTATTTCGGGAGATTGGAGAGCAAGAGAAACATGGCTGCCTCTAGGATCCTTCCCTTCTAGTCACTATGGTATAGACCTTGGAGGTAGGAGGACTGTTTACAGCATTACCCTTAGTCTTATAGCTAAGAAAGGAGCAGAGAAATAAGGTACTTTTCTCACTATCCGGGCAGACCCTGGCCCAGACCTCATCATATTTCCCTTCCAGTATTTCCTGGGAGTTGGGATTCAGTAAGTCAAAGAGGAATTCGGCAGAGACACTCCCACCATCCCAGATCACCTAAGGAAGCCCCTTGTCTTTCCGCTGCCACCACAAGCTTGCCTTGCTTCCCTCTTCACTGACTGACTGCTTCCTTTGTGGCCAGTGCTCCTCCTCTGCTCTGCCTCATCCTCAGGGTAGATCCTCCTCTTTCTCTGCTAGGCTCCTGAGCCAAGGAAACAGCCCATGCCATGTGCCCCTTCAGCATTGCTGTTCTACTTCACTTGCAGACTCTTAACCAAAATATGGGGGTGGAGTTCCTTCTGGCTCCCAGCTCCTTCTTCCTGACCCACTTGTCTTTTTTCTTGCTCCATACTCTGCAGCCCACTTCTATCCACTCACCCTTCCCTTCTGTACCTCCTCTCCACTCAGTTCTAGCTTTGCCTCTTGGCTTCTTCATTCCCTACTGCACCCATGCCTTCCTCTGTCATCGTCGCCCCACGCCATGAGGCTGTCTCATGCACATCTCAGGCTCCTTCCCACCCTCACTCCCTGACTCCTCCTCCATCACCCCCCCCCACAAACACACTACCTTCACCCTTCTTTCCTCTCTGGAAGAACTGAAGGACAGGCAGGGGTGGCCACACTGCCTCCTGGCCCACAGCTGGCTGGCTCAATGGGTGGATAAAGAGACAGAGGAACAGGATAGTGTCTCTGATGATAGCTCAGCACTGAATGACTGGGTGGTGAGGAGGGCACTGGCCAGCTGTGTCCTACCTTTCAGTTTTGGTCATTTGAGTTAGAAAAGAAAACTATGAATGTTGTGGTTTTTCTTTAGATGTAATACAATTTTAATTTTGAAAGGAGGAAGAAGCATCACCAGAACAGTTGGGTGTGGGGAAGTGACCCAGAAATGACATCATAGTGTGCCAGAATTGACCTTTGACCTGTAAGTGACGCCACACCTGTGCTGCACTCTCTCGAAAGTCTGCCCTATCCAGGCACTGCCCCCCATTGTCCTGGCATTTCCCAAGTTGGCAACCCTATTTGGATGTTTGCCACTTCATGAGCAGAGCCATTTGGAAAATTTTGTACAGACTGTTTGTTGTTTCAATATGTGTTTGATTTTAAGTTTTGTTTTGTGATCTTAGTTTGTAAGCCACTTTGTGGTGATAAAGATGCATCGAAACTTTTAAACAAATTAATACAGATTTTAAAAACTACGTTATTTGGGACATTTTGAGTTATACATCCTGAATTCTGCTCTTTCCTGCTCTGCCTTCTTAGGGAAGATTTTATCCATACAAGGGAAATGGCTGGCATGCAGTAATCAACACAAGTATTATCATTCAAAAAATGTCCAACAGCTTATAGTTCATGTAATAAAGATTATCTCCATTAATTAAATTGAATCTGCTCAAGTAATTAATCACCAGAAACCACTTTTCCATATAATCAGTGTATAAACCCAGTTTTTTGTTGCTGGAGAAACTCACAGAATGGGAGTCATATGGAGTAGTAGGTATAGGGATGAGTAAATGTTAACCACTTGAGCAGTGGCTCAAGTGGTTAAGATGCTGAACTGCAGGCTGGAAGGTCGGTAGTTCAGCAGTTTGAGACCCGGGTGCTGCATAACGGAGTGAGCTCCCATCTCTGGCCCCAGCTCCTGCCAACCTAGCAGTTTGAAAGCAAGACATTGCAAGTAGATAAATAGGTACCGTTTCGGTGGGAAGGTAACAGCATTCCATGCACCTTGGTGTTTAGTCATGTCAGCCACATGACCACGGAAACGGAAACGGAGATGAGCACTACAACCGTAGAGTCAGATTAAACTGGCTTTTGAGCAAGGGAAACCTTTACCTTTACCTTTAAATGTTTCCCATTTTATTCCTTTTTGTATTTACTTATGTTTGTCAGTTGTTGTTGTTCTCCACTTTTCATTGACTTTTTAGATGTGTCTATATTGTGTATACATACTGTATGGCCTTATGCAGGATTTATACATTTACTATAATGTCTGTCATGAATATATATAATGCCCCCATGATGGTAATTTATTGATATATGTAGTTGAAGATATGTATTCTTTCAGGGGAAAATGGGTCAAAGCAAGAAATAAGGCACAAAAATAGTCACAGGTTTAATTAGTATGAGAAAAAAGTAAATTTGAAATTGGGATTTTCAGATCAGGAAAACTGGGATTATTTGCTGAAGTAAGATTTGCTGAATTTTGAATCCCTTTACTTTGCTAAGCGGATCACCTGGAATTAGTTTCCGCCCCACTCCTCAACTTGGATTAAAATCTGATTTAGAATTCTGGTTAGCGGGTGCCGGGAGGAAGTAACTGTGATTAACCTGTGCACCTGCATTTGTATATCATAGCAAACTTAGTTTCCCTTCATCATGCTCTGCATGAAAGGGGAAGGGGAGCAAAGTGCATGCACAAGGCAATCAACAAGACAGACTTATGCACATTAGGCCACAGGAATGCACATAAGAGTGAAATGACAACTATAACTAAAGCCAATACTGTCCAAATAATTTGCTACTGGTTCTGAGATATGAGAATCAGCATTAAGATGGAGACTCCCAAGACTGACTACAAATATAAGATGCAGAATGAATGCAAGACGAAAAAACCTTTGACTTCAGTCTGAATAGATGAATTGTACCCGCATTGAAAATTAGCCAAGTTGTTCTGGCTGAGGGGAAATAGCTGATTGCTCCAATTTCTTTGTTCTGCAAAGAAAAGTAGAATCAGCTTTGGGGGAAAGGTGAACAAGATAGATCCTAAGCAGTTCATACATTAAATTTTCTGTAAAAGGAACCCTGATGCTGGGAAAGATTGAAGGTCAAAGAAGACGGGGACGGCAAAGGATGAGATGGTTAGACAGTGTCATAGATGCAACGAACATGAAGTTGAGCCAACTTCAGAGGACGGCAGAAGACCGGAAGGCCTGGCGGGAGCTGGTCCATGGGTCGCGAAGAGTCGGACTCGACTGTGCAACTGAACAACAAAAAGGAACTCTGAAGAGTAGCGTATCCTTATTCTTTATAGGTTAAAGGCCAAGGAATCAAATTATTGCAATTTGAAACTCTCCTGTGTGACAAAGGGTGTTCGGTATTGTTCACATAGTTAAATTCATTATATTGTCACGTATTTCAAGCATTGCTTCTACATTAATGTTCCAGTTTGGTGTAGTGGTTAAGTGTGCGGACTCTAATCTGGGAGAACCGGGTTTGATTCCCCACTCCTCCACTTGCAGCTGCTAGATGACCTTGGGGAAGCCATAGTTCTGTCAGAGCTGTCCTTGAAAGGGCAATTCTCTCAGAGCTCTCTCAGCCCCACCTACCTCACAGGGTGTCTGTTGTGGGGAGGGGAAGGGAAAGGAGACTGTAAGCCACTCTGAGACTCTGAGTGAAGGGCAGGGTATAAATCCGATCTCTTCTTCTTCTATGTGCATTTAAGGTAAAAAGATGCTTAACAGTATCAAAATATTATAGGTATCGAAACCTTCATGTTAGTTTAATCAGATCAGCAACTAATTAATTCATTTCAAAACCCTGTATGGGCAGTTGACTCTACTGTAAATATCATTTATGTAAGATATGGGTTGTGATTTACTATAACAGCAAATGGAATGTCTGTTTGAATCTAAAATCATAAAGTTGATTTCAAGATAGCAAATGGAGAGAGTAAAGCCTGCACACTGTCAAAAAAAAGCAAATGTGCATGTTATTTTGGTTTGTGTAAGTTCTCTTTCCATTTAATTCCACTACATAGCTATCCCATACCAAACGATCTGGCAGCATTAGTAGCTTACTGATAAGTCCTACAGGATCAACGCTGCGTCTTCATCTTCACTGGGGAATAAAACTTGAACAGTTTATATGAAGAGCTGAAAAGCAATTTCAAAAGAATTAATAAAGGTGATGATAAAAATAGGATACGTGAAGCAATCTGAACTCGCTTGAAACGACTTCAAACTAAGTCAGTTCAGGGATTTCAGTTCCTGTTGAGGCAGAGGAAAGCCAGCCCCAGTTTTTAGTAAAATGTTCCAAGAGCCTGCTCTCACCACTGAGCACCCAACATGTAATCAGAAACCAGTTGACGGTGCCCTGGTCCATGTGCTGATATGAAGAAAAGCAAGGTTGGTTGAATAGGAGCTTTTTAGTTGTGGAATAAGAGTTTTTTAGTTGTGCCTCCCAGACTGTGTAATTTTCTCATTTGGATTGTTCATTAGCTTTCTGAAACAAACTTATGCTGAATGGCATTTAATGTTTTGTTTCTCTGACTTCTTGTTTTAATCTGCAGTACTGTTTTTATCTGCTAATTGCTGACTTTATTATTGATTCCTAGTTCTATGATCTGACTGAGGCGCTTACTTTTTATGGCTGCTTTTATTTAGGGATTCACAAACAATGTAACTGACTTTTGAATTTACCGTGATCAAATTGATCATTTACATGAGTCAAGGCTCTCATCTGATGACCCTGATGGTCCAGCTTGGAGCTATGTTGAGCAGTAGCCCCTTCTGCAGGCTTTTCTAAAAATTTGCTTTGTGTACCACAGTATGGTGGGCAGGTATGCCATAGTAAATGAACTACATTTTTAACTCACATATGGCAGTTTCCAGGGGCTTTTACACCTGTGCACTTGGTGGACAGAATCTTACTCATCACAGATATAGGCCCATATTACCTAAGACTGGAATTTTTTGAAAGCACACATCCTCACTGATAGCCCTTTATTTGTCCCTGCACAGCCAGGATGCATAATATAAAAGGCCTGCAGTAAATGTGCTGCTTTTTGTCCTTGTGTGATCAGTGGCATTCACAAGGTTTGAATATGCTCAGAAGCAAGCACAACATTTGGCGACTATGTTCCTGTGAGTGGTTCAAACACAGCAGGACATTTCTTGGACTTGTTTTTTGCTACAGACAGTAGACTTGTGTATGGAAGATTGTTTTATTTCTTTTATTTCTGCTATTAATACCAAAAGTGACTGTTTCATTATTGGATTGTTTTGTGTGATTGTGGGGTTTTTTGTACTTTTGCATTTGTATGTGTGTGTGCCTGTGCTTGGAAGTCATAGCGACCTCTGGCGACTCCTACTGGGTGTAGTGGTTTGGTGTAGTGGTTAAGTGTGTGGATTCAAATCTGGGAGAACTGGGTTTGGTTCCCCACTCCTCCACTTGCAGCTGCTGGATGACCTCTGGCAAGCCATAGTTCTGTCAGAGCTGTTCTTGAAAGAGCAGTTCTTGAAAAAGTTCTCTCAGCCACACCTACCTTACAGGGTGTCTGTTGTGGGGAGGGGAAGGGGAAGGAGTTTGTGAGACTCCGAGTGAAGGGTGGGGTATAAATCCAATCTCTTCTTCTTCTCTTCTTCATCGAGGATGCTCAGAGAAGTGGTGTGATAGCTTGCCTCTACCTCCCAGCCCTGGCATTCTTTGGAGGTTTCCCATCCAAATACTTGCCAGGGTCAGCCCTGCTTAGCTTCTGAGATCTGACAAGATCGGGCTTGCCTGGGCTATCCAGGTCAGGGCTTGTTTTGTGTGGTTTTGTTTCATTATTGTTTCTTTTGGCACTGTTGTTCCATTTTCATAATTCTATACCACTTTTATTTCCCATTGGTTTCAATGGAAGAGCCCTCCCCCTTTGGGGGTATTATACCTTCATGGTTTCCCATCCAAATTGGACTGACCTCAGGGGAAAATTGTAACACTCTTCATAGGGTTGCCAACCTCCAGAGATCAGTCCCCCTGGAGAAAACGGCTGCATTGGAGGGTAGGCTCTATGGCATTGTTCCTCGCTGAGGTCTCTCCCCTCCCCAAACCCTGACCTTCCCAGGCTCCACCACCAGATATTTCCCAACCCAGAGCTGGCAGCCGTGGTCCTCTAGGATCTTCTCACTTCCAGAGTTCAGGCAGATAACCTAAAGAGGCAAGGAAAGATACCTGTGTTTAACATTGAAGTCTATGGAAGAATTTGTAGTAAAGATGTGTACACACAGTAACACAGACCATAGTATGCAGTGACAGAATCTGGCCCCGCAGCCACTTAGCTTGAAGGACAATAAGCAAGAGGAAGAGGCAGACTGACAAGGCAGGAGTATTTAGTGTCACGTGGAGGGCAAGGCATCTGGGCAGGCAGGTAGGAGCAGGAGAGCCTTGAGGAGGATTTACTTGGAGAAAGGATAAAGTTTGGAATGCCGCAGGAAAACTGGGTTGTGCAGACTGCAAGGAGAAATTTGGACAACAGGGCAGGCATTGGGAGGAGAGCTGAAGGCAAAGTGCTACCATCCCCCGCTGGAAGACAGGGGGGAACCTCACCACCCTAGTCCCTGTCCCATATCCTTCAGGACTGAAATACCCTCCTGCCTGTATGTAATCCTGGTGGCTACAGTTGTAATCAACCAACAAAGCCCAGAGCCTCCCTCTCACCCCTTTCTTAAGGGACACAGGGTAAGCCCTTATTAGAAAATCACTGACTGACCTGTAAAAGTGAAACCAATAGAGTAAAAGAAAGGCTAAACTGCAATAATGAAACAGGACAAAATTAAATAAAGGGAGATGGGGGGTGTCTTATGGACTGTAGATAGGGAATTTGTTTCATTTTTATATTAGTTTTGGTACACTTGAATATATTTATAAAATTTCTAGACTGCATCTGCAGAGAACCTGTTCAACGTAGCTTACAAAGTAAATGATAAAATCTTAGAATAAAAATCATTGAGAATCATAAACCATTTAAAGTCCAGCATTAACAACCTAGCCAGAGCAGAAAGCAGCATAAAACATTTAGCATCATAAAATGAGTCTCATAAAACTGTTTTCAGGTTATAAGATGATTAGATAGATTCATGGAGGATAAGTCTACTAATGGCTACTGAGGGGAACCTCCACATTCAAAGGCACTAAATCTCTGAATCCCGGAGCCAGGAGGCAACATCAGGGGAAAGCCTCAGCCTCTATTCCCCGTTATTGGCTGTCCAGAGGAACTGGATGGCCACTGTGTGAGACAGGATGGTGGACTAGGTCGACTATTGATTTGATCCAGCAGGGCTCTTCTTATGTTCTTACACAAGCCATTTTCAAAGATCAACCCCTTAATTAAAAGCTTGTGTAAAACAAAGTGTTTTGGCTTGGTACATAATAGAAGTAGGAGAAGGGGGCATTTTGGTGGTGGCACCTCACATGTGGAACAGTCCTGTCTGTGTGCTCCACCTATCTTACCTCTGAAGACAGGGGCTCAGAAAGCAATGTTTGCGAGGAAGATTTCAAATGACATACAGACTATGTTCAGAGTCTTGGAAGAATACAGAACAAAGTTTAAGTCCAGTGGCACCTAAGACCAACCAAGTTTTATTCTGGAAATAACATAAGAACATAAGAGACACCAGTTTTGGATCCGGCCAAAAGCCCATCCAGTCCAACACTCTGTCACACAGTGGCCAAAAATACCAGGTGCCACCAGGAGGTCCACCAGTGGGGAATAAGCTTTCATGAATAAAACTTGATAGGTCTTAAAGGTGCCACAGGACTAAAACTTTGCTCTGTTGCTTCAGACCAACACAGCTATCCACCTGAATCCATCTTCTTGGAAGAACACATTAAGTTATACGTAAATAAGTGGCCGAGAAATAAGTGTGTATAGGCTTTTCTCCTTAAGTTTGGGGTGGGAAAATACTTGAAACTGAAGTAAAGTAGTATATGGCTTCTAGAGTCCACCGTTCCTTGCAAATATATTATCAAATGAACACTTGTGTATCCATCTTATTTTAGTTTCAAATGTAATTATCAATGTTCAGTAGGGTAGCCAACCTCCAGGTTACTATTAAAATTGATCTCCGAACTACAGAGATCCGGTCCCCTGAAGAAAAAGGCTGCTTTGGAGGGTCAGTTCTATAGCACTGTATCCTACTGAGGTCCCTCCCCAGAGATCTCCCAATAACTTTGATTAAAGAATTGCTTTAACGTGCAAGATCTGATGTCATGTAAATTAGTTAAATAAGCCATTCTGTTCTAACTCAAATAAGGCTTTGCTAAATCTAGACTTTCTCAGTCTTTCACCATAAAATGTATTTTTGAACTGGAAGGTGACACTGTAATGCCAGGCATCTTTGCTATATTTAGCCACATAATTGTCATTGTATCTGTATATAGAACCATCTTGGGATGAAGTATTTGGGTGTCTATGGCTGCGGTCACACGGAGCATTTGCTGCACTGACGATACAGATGGTAGGCAGATTTTCCGGGCGCGATCGCACCACAACATCTGGGAAGCGTACAGCTTCCGTGGCTAATCCGAGGCTTCCCACCAAAGATGTGGAGTAAAAAACTAGTACCTCCGAGGTACTAGTTTCCAGAAACCGCGGGGCAAGGGAGGGTGTCTGATCATGTTTCCAGTGGACTTATGTGGCATCCGGCGCCCGCCACTGTTCGTCACACACAAGGGGTTTTTTTGTCTCCCAAGTCTTCGCAGGTTGCGCAACAGCGCCCAACAGCACATGCGCAAAAAGAGCGGTTGCTAGTGCGATCACGTGGCGCGGCGTCTGTGCTGCGCTGCAGGATATCCATCTGGTCGGCATCTCCCCCCTAACCACAGGACCTCGACTGGGATGTGTGGTCGGGCGGCCGCGCGTCAGTTTCCTCAGGGGCAATTAGCCATGCTTCCCCCCGCGATATCCGGCCCGTGTGACCGGGGCCTATGTTTGGTTTTTTAATCTGTCATAAAAGAGATTGCTTGCCAACTGTAAAAAAATCCTTGGTATTTGAATATTAATTAAGTTAGATGAGATTTTTCCTCATGAGAATCCACATTTCTTGTTAAAACTTTAGTACTGTGGTCATACCATTTAATGTAGGCAGAAGTGTGAAGCTACATCACAAGGATCTCTTCAAGAAGTGTTGCAACATTAATCCTGTTCTGACCTTCAGGAAAATAAGGAACTGGAAGGAGGATTTACTTAGAAGGGGCTAGATCTGCCTCTTGCCAGGTACAAAAATACTGTAACAGCAAGAACCTGAGGCAAGATTTGTGCCAGTGCACCTGCTGAGAATTAACCAAAGTGTAGTGAAAACTCTTTTTGTCAGATGATCTATATCAATATCTCTGTATGGTCAAGATCTTCAAATGTGTATTAGACTACCACTTCACATGCATTTTGTAAAGGGAAAAAGAAGGAGGAGGAGGAGGAGATTGGATTTATACCCCGCCCTTCACTACCCAAAGGAGTATCAGAGCAGCTTACAAACTCCTTTCCCTTCCCCTCCCCACAACAGACACCCTGTGAGGTAGGTGGGGCTGTGAGCTCTGACAGAAAGTGCTATTTTTTCAAGAACAGCTGTGTCAGAACTATGGATTGCCCAAGGTCATCCAGCAGGTACAAGTGAAGGAGTAGGGAATCAAACCCGGTTCTACCAGATTAGAGTCCGTGCACTTAATCACTTACAGAGGAAAGAACTATAGATTTTTATCCTATTGTTTCCTGGGAGCCATCAAGTAAAAGTGATTTGTATGGGAGCTATTTTCTATATATTCCAATCCCTCCCATTCTTTCCTATCTCTTCCAGCATAGATTTTATTTATTTACTTAATTTATAATCTTTCTTTTTCCCTGAGATACAAGGCATATTAGACAGTGTAAATCAATGCAATCAATAGGTGACATCTTATAATCAATTGAACTATGATAAAATAAATGGAAACACAAAATTAAGTATTAGATATATGTGTTGAACAGTGCTGAAAATGGTTTTGCATAAGCACAAAACAGTGCAGTGATATCAGACGGTACATATAGCAAACAGATGATATATATGATACGGAGTAGTATAATCCACAATCCTATTCTCTTTTTAAAAGTGCCTTCCTGAACCATTCTGTTATAATATGTCGTTATTACCTTTAGAGAAATTCCCTTGTGAACAATTTAGTTTTATGTAGTTTGTGGAATGATAAAAGCATGGGGCCTTTGCAGGCAGGCCATTTCACAAGATGGGGGCCACAACAGAGAATACACATGAAACAGGCATAGTGTGCAGGGATTGTTTCACCTCCACATAATAATGTAGCTGGTTCATTGTGGGACTGAAGTGGTGTCTTCCTCAGACGTAGAATTGTCCTGGTCCATAGAAAAGATTCTGAGGTAGCTAAATTTAATATTTATATCCCAGACAGCTGTGAAGAATCATGGGGCCTGTGTTGACTAAGGCTGGCAGAGAATGTGAAAACTATACGATTTTAGATGGAACTGATCTATTCATTGTGATCGAAGCAACAGAGGCTGCGATCACACACTCTAAATAATCCACTTTCAATGCACTTTCAATGCACTTTTGAATTAGATTTTGCCAATTCACACAGTAAAAATCCAGTTGGAAAGTGGATTGAAGGTGGATTGAAAGTGGATTATTTAGTGTATGTGATCGCAGCCAGAGTCTTGGGATGCCTGAAAAGTCAAACAAATTCAGTGTGTTATAAAGCCAGAGCTTACTTCATCAGATGCACTAAATATTCCCCTCAGTTGCCAAAAAAAGGACACATGGATATAGGCTGATGAAAAGATATTACAAAGTGAAACCGGAAAGTCCAGTAATCAAAGATACATGGATAAAACAATCCTCTGCTGCACTTGCACCATGGCACCCAGCTGCAGCATAGCCACTGCAGCGCTAGTCCGTTCCCTATGGGGGAATGTATGTGGTGGCCACCACATTTTTAATGATTGCCTCAGGGCAGTATTGCAGTAGCATCCATAGCAACCATGCTGCTGCATTCCGTGGTGGCGTTGTGGCAAGGCAACAGCGCCTTGAGGGTCAGGGCAGCCAGAACCAATCAGAACCAAAGTGGCAAGGGGGCTGAGTCAAGCTCCCATCATGGGCTGGGGACAGAAAGGGACAGGCCAGAGGGGTCTTGGTCACTGTCAGCAGCACCTCCCATCCCCTTAAGGGTACCCACTCCCATCTGAAGTCCCAGGCACCTGACAGTGGGGAGTGATGTGAGCTGACCACCCCTCAGGCAACCAAAGCCTCCTCACTGCCCACACAAAGCAAAGGGTGCCCAAGGGCTAGGAGGGGAAGGGGGCTGTCATCGCCACAGTGCACTTGGCGGTGCCCTGGCAGCCACGCCTTCTAGCAAGTCATCTGCACTGCCTAGGGCATCCCTGCACCAACCACCATGCCACCCTTGCTGGGGGCATAACGGGGGTGGCAGGGTGGGGTTGGTCCTGCCACCTCTTCCCTCCCCGGTGTTTGGAGGCCCTTCACCTCTGCCATCCAAAGACAATGAGTCTGCCCACTGCATCACCCACTCAGCCACTGGGCCAGGGGTCTCCATGATGCCCAATGTCTGCAGGACCATGGAGGCTGCTGCTACCGTTCTCTTCATAGAAGTCAGGGTGCAGAAGTGGGAATGTCAGGGGAAAGGGTCCTAGTGGTGGTGGGGGGAGAGCAAAGAGTCAGTCCATGCACTCACCCATGTGCTTGTGGCTTGGCACTACCAGCCCCCCTTGAAGGCACCTCACCTCTTCTGTCCCCCAGCCCAGGCGTCCTCCTCCCCACCACTCAACTCCACCTCCTCCTGGCTGGACGCATGGTCATATGGCCCCTGGTGCACGGTCCCCAGGTTGTCAGAGGGGCACCCAGGCTGTGGAGATGGGGGCATGATGATGGTGGAGTGCCCTCCTCCTTGGGGGCTGGGTCAGGACCTAGCTACTCTGACTGGTGTTAAATCCAGTGTCCCACTCAGTCGCCTCCAAGGACAGTCTCATGACAGCATCCCCACTCTGGGAATCACCTGTGGAGCATAGGGAAACAGGTCACCCATGGGGCAAGGTGAGGCTGTGGGTGGCAGGTCCTGGCCCCCTAGCTGGGGCCAGGTGGCAGTGGGGGCCATGGCAGGCATTTTGATGCCACAGCTGCCCACTACAACATGGGGGCATCACAGTCTGCATGATGGCCTCCACTCCTGGCAGATCCTCCTCCACCATTCACTTGTAATGGACACCTTTGGCCTTGAGGGCTTGGATGAGCAAAGCCTCAGGAATTCTTCCAGCACTTCAGAGTGGACATCTCTGTCCATGAGGCATGTTCCAGTGCAGACTCTTGCTCCACTGCCATGCCCCAGAAGGCACGGCATTGAGAGGTGGCAGAGCTGCTCCTGGCAGTCACAAGGGCAATGCTTGCATGCTGCACCACCTACCTGAACAGCAGCACCTTCTCAGCCTTGGTCCAGTTCGGCTGACAGTGGCCATCGTTGCTGCCAGATGTTGGTGAGGCAAGGCACCATGGGAAGCCTCAGGTCCCCCAGTCCCACCCTGCCTCACCATATCTCCATGATGGGTGTCAGCCATCAAGAGGAGGTCATACATGCAGCAGTGTCATCTGTGGGGAGAGGGGGTAGGTAAAGGGAGGGTCAACCCACCAGCTGCCTAGGGACACTTGGGGGTCAACCACCCTTCACTGTTGTGAATGAAGCCCCCTCTTTCCACAGGCCTCAGCCAGCCATCCCAGAGATGGTGCCCCCTCCTGCCTCTGCAAGGCATGCAGCACATCCAGCACTGCCAGCACTCTATGTCAGGGTGGCACAGCAAAGGCAGAGGAGGCACCATGCCTGCTACTACTGAGCATGCATCAGCATTCTGTATCTGTTGGACAGCACCTGCCTGAATTGGTTCTTCCTGGACAGGGCAGCCATCAGGCCCTATGTGAGAAGCTGGGGCCAGCCCTCCAGGGCCAAGCTGCCATCCCCAAGCCATCCCTATCTTGCAGAAGTTTCTGTTCTCCTTCAGGTTCCTGGCCACCAGATCTTTCCAATTAGTCATGGCAGAGGTCCTCAAGGTGTCCTAGTCCTTGACAAGCTCCTGCCTGTGCAGCTTTCTGGATGCTGTGCTTGCCCACTTACAGGAGCATGTGTGTTTCCCCACAGAGTAGAGGGAGCTGGCACCCATCCAGGCAGGGTTCACATCATTTGCAGTCTTTCTCAACATTGTGGAACTGTGGACTGCACCCACATTGCCATCATTGCTCCTAGGAGGATCCGCAGGTCTACCAAAACCACCATCACTTCTACACCCTGAAAATATAGGCATCCTGCGATGACCAGAGCATTTTCACAAACCTCGTGCCCAAGTTCCCAGGCAATGTCCATGATGCCAAGATCTTTGCAGCATCTGCCCTCAACTGCCTGTTGGCCATCTGGCCAGAGGGCAAAGGATGGCTCCTGGGTCAGTAGTGTGGAAGGAGTGGGTGCCCAAGAGGTGGGGGGCATCATCCCTGATGGGTCTCCTTCCACCATCCCCACATGACTATGGACACTCCCTGCTCCTATATTTGCTAACACCATAACCCAAAGATGATCCACCAGACCATGCAGCCAACAACCAAGCCCACCGGCAAACATGCATGGTGATAGACTGGGCATTTGGGCACCTGAAGATGCGGTTCCATTGCCTCCACCATACAGAAGGGCCATGGGCCATGCAGCCCCTGGCAGTAGCCAAGCTGTTTGCCATCTGCACAACCCTGAAAAGCACCAATTGCTACTGCCTCCCCTCAGAGGGGGCATAGAATCATAGAGTTGGAAGGAACCTCCAGGGTCATCTAGTCCAACCCCTGCACAATGCAGGAAATTTACAACTACCTCCCCCCACACCTCCAGTGACCCCTGCTCCATGCCCAGAAGATGGCAAAAAAAACCCCAACAACCTCCAGGTTCCCTGGCCAAACTGGCCAGGAGAAAATTGCTTCCTGACCCCAAAGTGGTGATCATCATTTCCCTGGACATGTAAGAAAGGGCATGTTGGAGTGTACCTAGGTCAGGGGACAGGACACTGAGCTTTTTCATACTCTGTCCCCTCATTAGCATACCCAAATTGGCCCAAGGATTCTGGGAACCAGACAGCTCTTTCAGGCCTCTGTAGTGGAAGAGCACCCAAAATTGACCAGCTTTGCTGTGAATGTCAAAATACCACCATCCAAGGCAAACGCCAGTGGCAACCCTACTCATGCCAACCTAAACACAGAGAGGCCAGTCAGGCCCCACTAACCCTGGAGGGTCTGGGACACCCCTCAGGTCCCTTCCAGGTGAAAAATAATTGTCTGGAGGACTCTTGAATGATGTCATGCCTCATTCTGGTGTCCGCCACCCCACCACCATCCAAACCCAGCCGTTTTTGTAAGAAGATGTCAAGGCACCCTGCCTACTCTGCATGTACCAAGTATGCCATTGCCTGGGGGACCAGCAGGCCATGCCATTGCCCGACCCATCCCTATATCTGTGTGTCTTTGTGTGCCCCCTTAAATAGAAGGATGGGACCCATTTCCTTGCAGGATCCAAATTATGCCAGTGTAAGAGGCCTTTATACTGGTGCAGGACACCAGTGGCACTCTACTGCTCCATTACACTGTTGCAATGTGGGCATGAGGTAGGCAGAGACATGGCAAGGAGAATGAATGGGAAGGACTAATGAGGGAGAGAGGAGTGGTAACAGTGCTCAAGGGAGTGCAAGGGGCCAAGTGGGTGTCCCTGGCCCTGAAGCGGAATTTGAAATGGTATGGTGCTGTGTAGCCATTATCCCCAGAATACAATACTTCTTTAACATGTTAGATAGTACCTGATGTCTTACATTGGGACTTAGAAGAGGAAATATGTCCCAGTCTCAAAAACAAAACAAAAAACAGAACAGGCACCAGGAAACTAACAGAACTGTCTCTCAGCAATTTAACACGGTATGGTTCTGTATTTTTATTTCATTCATTTTCAGGACTGCTTAGAAATCATTATTCTGTTCAGTGGTCTAACACTCAAATCAGCTTACTTGGTTTAGCCAGTGGAGTCCAAAGCAATATAAGCAATCCAGGCACTCTTGATTCTGGATCATATATACCCTTTTTCTCTCAGAAACGGGAACTTTGGAGTGAGGATGTTGCAATGGCTGTCAGACCCTGATAACTACAAGTTAAGCATGTGTAACTGCCCATTGAGTTTTGTCATCTCACAAAACAAGAGCTGGAAAACTAATCCAGTTCCCTGACATTCTGTACTTGGCCAGATAGGCCTTAACCTTCAAAGGAGACATTGTGTTTGCCTCTCTACTGAATTGTTCTTATAAGCATGGCACTCATCATACTCATTTTGGTGACCTCAGTAGAAAAATTTGTGCTGAATTATGGTCAAATCTGGGGAATTTTTGCTAGCTTATTGTACTGCTTTTCTAATTCATGTTCAGGGTAGCTTACAACAACACAGAAAAACATTAAAACAGCAATAATAAACAGAATAAATGGATTAAAACAAATAAGAAAATGAATATAGCAATCCTTTAAAATGAAAGTCCCCAAATGCCAAGTGAAGATTTCCAATCCTTGCAGAGGTCCAAAGGAAGCGCGCGTGCGCTCCAGCCGCCAGCCGGGAGACCCCCGCTGCGGCTGAATTCACACTTTGCAACCCTAGCACCAATCCGGAGACTACCGTCCCACCTTTTCGCTTCTGTTTCTATTGTATTATCTCTTGTAATAATCATATTCAGAAATTAATGTTTTGTATAACATCTTTAGATAAATAATTGTGAATGCTTCTTCATCACAGTTGTATGATTCATACATTGTAAGTTCTCTGGACTGTGACCATCTTATTGCTTAACACTGTGAGGTGGGCCAGGCTGAGCAACTGGCCCCAGGTGACCCAGATGACAGGGTCCTGGCTCAGGAGGAGAGGGGGGTCTGAACTAGCCTCTTCCAGATCCCCCCACCCCCAGTTCTCATCCATCCTGCGTTTCCCACTGAAGTGATGGAGCTGAGGGAAGGCCTGACAAAGAGGCTGCTTCTGAAACCTCTAGGAGGCAGTGTTCCCTCTAAGCTGAGTTAGTGTGAGCTAGCTCATAGTTTTTTAGCCTCCAGCTCTCACTTTTTTGTCTTAGCGCAGGAAGGATGGCTCCAGGGCAAACTAATGTATGCAGTAGCCAAATTGCTTGCTCACAACTTTAATGCCAGTAGCTCACAAAGTAGAATTTTTGTTCACAAGACTCTACAGCTTAGAGGGAGCAGTGCCATGAGGTTCTTTTTGTCCTCCCATGACCCCTTTTCCCTCACAGGCTGAGAACAGGTGGGGGGGGGTCACGGTCCCCCACCTGCCCCAGCACTCACTCTGTCTGCTGGCTCTGCGACTGTTCAGACGTGCAGCAGCGATATCGGTGCCCTTATTTCCCTTTGCTCCTCCACTCGCTCCCTGAGGCCGGTAGGTCTTTTCCCCTCAGAGTGACATGCACAAGACAGCCCAGTTGCCTCCCAGTCTACGTTCCAGCCCTCCTCCTGTCTCCCTCACTGGCCCTATCCATTCATCAGCTAACTGCCTCTCCGTGTGCCCACTCTTGACAACTCCCCTCACGGTCACTATTTGAAGAATCTTGAAGCCAGTTGGTACAGCAGTGGCAGTGCCAGCTGCTTAGCTCCAACCCCATATGGTGGCTTCTCCAATCCTAGCTGAGCTGTGATCAGAGAAGGCAGGAGGGGGGGGGAGAACACCACAACTCCTCTTTCTCTGCCTTCACTGCCATTCCCCCCACACACTATTTTAACTTAGTCTCTTAGCCCTACTCTCTATGCATTACCTTTCTATTTCTTGACAGCTTCGACCACACATACACCTCACCACGTTCACCTGCTCACCCTCCTCAAGCAGCCCCCTGCTTCTCTCCCCCACACCAGTGGCTTGTGGGCTGTGTAAAAGCCTGAGACAGGCCAGATCTGGCCCCCGGGCCTTATGTTTTGGCACCCCTGGATTAGAATATGTTCTAGGCAAATTTGGTTCCATTGTCTTTCTAAACACCTGCCCCAGAGACCCCTGTATTCCTTCTCCATTGAAAATAATAGCCCCACTCCCTAACTCCATAAATCCCAGAACAGTAATGCCCTACCCAAAAATCAGCAATCACAGTAAAAAAAATCCCACCTACTCCCAAAGCCTACATTCAAAGTTATAATGATTTTTGTCTTGGTACATACCCCTAGTGCTTTCTTTAGTTGTCTCAAACCCAGAGATGGGGGGAGGCAGAGAACAGTGGCTTAGTTTGTCTGTCTAGTATTCCAGCATTGCCCATTTTGCCTTCCTGACTCACAAAACTGTGTTTGTCAGCAATGCTCCCTCTAAGCTGTGGAGTCTTGTGAGCAAAAATTCTGCTTTGTGAGCTACTGGCATTAAAGTTGTGAGTGAGCATTTTGGCTACTGCATAAATTAGTTTGCTCTGGAACCATCCTTCCTGAGCGAAGACAAAAATGTGAGAGCTGGAGGCTAAAATACTGTGAGCTAGCTCACACTAACTCAGCTTAGAGGGAACACTATTTGTCAAGTATTTTAAACTGGATAACAAATATTTTGTGTGTTTTCACAACCCTGCCTGAGAACTGTAGTTCAGTCCAGTAAATTCTGAATTCTGCTGTGACTGCACAGACACAAAAGCACATATACTTGAAAGGAAATTGATTTTAAATGATGCATGACCTGCCAATGAAAGAATACTTAATGTCAGAAAGCCAGTAAACTGAGTTTATTTGCTAATATCATCTACCCAGCCATCAGCCATGCTGAATGTTGCCTTGTATGCATATGTGAAACCGTTTGAAATTAGAAACAAATCACCAGTGCAACCTTGTGAGCCTCACTTAATAGAATATGTGCATTCTGAGAAGGGTAAGTTCTCATACACATTTTGTATTTAAAAAATTCACTTAAGATGTTGCTAGAATTTGTTCAAAGTGTTTCAACAGTACCATTTTTTGTCCATAAATGCATTTGCAGTCATTTTAAGTAGACATGTACATGGATAGAGATGCTGCCAAGATTCGAAAGAAAATCCAACTTGGGAGGCTGAAAAACCACCACATGAAATTCTGATCAGAAAATTGTGGTGGCCTTTGTAAAAACTCATTGTGGATCACATGAATCTCCTTATAAGGAGCATCATCACAGTAACTGCCTGTCATTTGTGTCAATTTGAACCAGCTTAATCATCTATTTTTTAATTTTGACATGCTCTGCACAATTCATATTTATTCTTGCAAGCAGCATCTCTATTCAGATGCATGTGTACTAAAGATGACTGAGAATGCACAGAAATGACCAACAGAAAGAACATTTATAAATTGTAAATTGATGGTGCAACCAGAAGTCCATGGATGTAGCAGGTCAGGCCGGGATAGAATTGGGTAGAGTTGACTCTCTCTCTCTCCTCCCAAGCAAGGAAGGTGGTGTGCAAAGCAACACCACCAACCTTGCAGGCTGCACATGCATGCAGCAATTAGCTGAAACTGGGCTCCTCCCCCATTGGTCTTTTGGGGTTTCTGCGTGGCACTGTGGCATGCTTGCACTGCCACAGTGCCACTTGTTCTGGACTGTGCCACTTGTTCTCATGGCAAACAAGCACCTCCCAAGACAGTTCACTTTCCCTGAGATTCTCTGGGAGAGTCTGACTGCTGGGTGCTGCCTGCTTGCCTGCCTTAAGTGCTGCTGGCTGGGTTTCCCCATTGGAAACAATGGAGGTAATGGGGGTGACCTGTTTGGGTGCCCATAGAATTGGACCCACTGGTCCAATTGCTTTGGGACATGGAAATTTATGTGGGGAGAGGCTCCTGAAGCTACCCTGAAAATATGGAGCCTCTCCCTCTAACTCCCGCCCTCCCAGAGCCACTAACAGCACCGTGGGAAAAAGTAATTTTTGTTCCCACCATAGAGAACAATGGAGGGGATGGGGGCAACCTGTTTGGGGGCCCGTAGAATTGAACCCCCTGGTCCAATGTTCTTGAATCTTGGTGGGTGTCTTGGGGAGAGGCTTCAACAGCTACCCTGCGAGTTTGGAGCCTCTCCCTCAAATCCCCCCTCCAGCCCCCAGAATATACCCTATGTTTTCGCCATTGACTTCAATGGACCATAGGATATAATGGGGCTGAATTGCCGCCGAATTTCGGCGGCAATTTGGCGGCAAGCTGATTCAGATTAGAGAATCTGAATCGGCCCACAGCAGCCCAAAAGGGGCCTGAATGGGCCATTTTCGGGTGCATTTGGTTCAGATGAACCGAATGCACATCCCTAGTCTCAGTAGAAGTCTTTCACATCACTTACTACCAAATCCTTTAACCAGAGATGCTGGGGACTGAACATGATACTTTCTGCATTCAAAACTGATGCTCTACCACTGAACCATGACCCCTCCCCTTATATGTTCATGATTTCTCTCACACACTCACAAAAGAGAGAGATTTCACCTGCAGTTTATATGGTGAAAGGTTAATCCCATACCATGATTTGTCATCTATCTAGTAATCATATCCCTTCTCACATGAATATGCAAGTGAAAACATTTCTGTCTTGTTTAGCAGTTTTCCTTTGCTCCTTACATGATGTTTTAACAGCCTCCTTGTAATTAGCTTCTGTGAAAAATAGAGGAACTTGGAACATCCAGATAAATTGAGACAGTTTTCTGACTCATCCTGAAAACCAGTCTCAGCAAATCTTATTAGTTCTGTCCAAGGGATATTAAAAAGAGTCCCAACATCTCTTTGAGGTGAAGGGTGCCGAAATTCTGCATGGGAGTGAAACCTGTGAGGGAAAAAGTTATAAGATGTTTATATGTGTTGGAAATAAGATCATTTTCTAAGGAAAACTCCAAGGACTGAATAAATTTGTTAGGCTCAAGTTAGAAATACTGCTGTCTTATGTAAGATGTCTCAGTATTATCAGCTACAAATCATATGCCCATATTATTTTTAGGAAATGTAGAAAATTACAGATATTACTGACAGGATTTTCCCCTTATAATCTTTCTCCAAAGATTTTTTTTCTCCAAACCAAAAGCAGAGTAGCATAGGAAATATTTTTGATTTACTGGTTTCCTTTTTTTTTTTAAGTTTACACTTACCTTGATGAAGATTTTTGTCTGGATGCATAAATGCTGACCCACAAGCTTATACTTAAATGCAGAGCATCTTGTAACACTTCAGGCATTTTAGGGGAGAAATCTTTTTACAGATCAATAAGTTCTAATTGCTCAAATGCGATCTCCCTCATATTGCTTACTTCTGAAATTGGCTAGAATAGATTGTTTTCATAATTGCTTATGTGTATTATTAAAGTAGTGGCATGAGTAGAAGTAGAAGGCAAGTCCTGGAAAACACATGTTTAGAATCCAAATTGGATTGGGACAGGAAGAAAACGGGGAGGGAAAGGGAGGAAGCTCACAAGGGATGGAGGTGGGCAAATGCAGTTACAAGCACTTGGGCTTAGTAACAAAATGGTCATAGGGAGTAGTTTAAGCTGCAGACCGGAAGGTCAGTAGTTCAGCAGTTCGAGACCCTAGTGCCGCTGGACGGAGTGAGCTCACGTCTCTGGCCCCAGCTCCTGCCAGTCTAGCAGTTCAAAAGCAAGAAATTGCAAGTAGATAAATAGGTACTGCTTTGGCAGGAAGGTAACAGTGTTTCGTGCACCTGACAATGCACCTGACAGCACTTCTGGCCCACAGAACCTAGCTCACTGAAGGCATACCCATTAGTTTCTCCCTGTCAAATTAGCAGCCCATCCCCAGCAGAGCATCTGAGTAACAGGATGGGGGCAACTTTGCATACTACTAAATTTGTATATGAGTTAAAGATGATCCCCCATTTTGTATGGCAAAAAAATTAAAATCTGCCTTCCTTTGGAGTAAAAATGCTATATCAATTGATAGTCCACCATCTAAAATTTCTCTTTACTGTATTTAGGGTTGCCAAGTCGGCATGACTCACCAGCGGGGGAGTGTTTCTTCCGTCCGGGAGCTGCCGATGGATGCACGCGCACGCCGCCAGAACATCACAGGAAGTGACGCACGACGTAGGGCACATTGGGGGCGTGGCCCAGATTGTTGGGGGGAAACCATATGGTTCCCCCCGACAATCTGGGCCACGCCCCCAATGTGCCCTACGTCGTACTTCACCTCTGGTGACGCAGCTTCGGGGGGCGGAGTTCCCCCCGGGGCCCGATTCCGCCACGGCAGAAATCGGGCCTCCAAAGCGGGGGTTTCCCTGCCCCCCGCCCCCACTTGGCAGCCCTAACTGTATTCCACATTCTGTGTTCGTGGTACTGCTTGTTGTTTAGTTTTCTAGACCACTCCAAGTTCTTTGGCCTAACTGTTTACCATGCAAAAGCTGCCATAAACAGTAACTTCTGTTCTCAGTGTGTCCTTTTGCTTGAGGCAGGCAGGTACGGTGCCAGGTATGATGTAATTGTAATCCAAAAAGGAAACACTGCTGCAATAGGAATCCAACACTATAAAGGGAATGCTGAAGGACTGAAAGCAGATCTTCTGTGACACTACAACGATAAATGCCAAAGGAAAAAAACCTGCTTGCAGCATCTTGAATATCTGGGAGCAACAGATCGGAAATAGGGTGATATTGCATTTGCTTCAGTAGTTATAAATCTGTGCACTTACAGTAAGGAAGAGGTCAAAGCACTACAAGGCTACAAGCAGAACATAGTTTGCACATGCTACTAACATGTTCCTTTTGGGATAATAAATATTTTAACAGCTTTTTCTCACACTTATAAGCACTAAATATTACATTTATATTACAGCCAAGAAAGTTTTAATATAATGCTAGAAATGGATCCTTTTTGGCTTATTGGAAGCTGACAGCTTTTATTTTATTTTGTGTGTGTGTGTGCGTGCGTGCGTGCATGCATGCCTGGAAGTCATGGTGACTTCTGGTGACCCCTACTAGGGCTAGGACATTTCAGAGAGGTGGCTTGATATTTGCCTGCCCCTCTGTTCCAGCCCTGGTATTCCTTGGAGGTCTCCCATCCAAGTACTTGCCAGGGTCAGCCCTGCTTAACTTCTGAGATCTGCTGAGATCAGGCTTGCCTGGGCTATCCAGATCAGGGTGGAAGCTGACAGCATTTATTGATTGACAGTGTAGCATTTTCATTTTCTCAATACTTCTTTCTACAACAGTCAATGTTGCATATTGAGAACTGCTATAGTACATAGGAGCTGCAGTGGCTCAAGTGGTTAAGACGCTGAACTGCAGGCTCTGGAAGGTCAGTAGTTCAGCGGTTCAAGACCCGGGTGCCGCAAGACAGGGTGAGCTCCTGTCTCTAGTTCCAGCTCCTGCCAACCTAGCAGTTCGAAAGCAAGAAATTGCAAGTAGATAAATAGGGACCACTTCGGTGGGAAGGTAACAGCGTTCCGTGCGCCTTGTTGTTTAGTCATGCCGGCCACATGACCACGGAAACGTCTTCGGACAGCGCTGGCTCTTCGGCTTTGAAACGGAGATGAGCACCGCAACCCTAGAGTCGGATTCGACTGGCTTTCGAGCAAGGGAACCTTTACCTTTACCTTTATAGTACATAGGGGTGAGAAACGGGAAGAACCAGGTTCAAACTTCATCTCTGTTGTGAGTTTAGTAAATGTCCTTAGGCAAGTTACTATGTATTCGTCTCAGACTGCCGTCTGTAATACGGAAATACTGGCTTAAATTTTATGGCTGATGTAAGGATTTCTGACATGATATTTATGAAGCCCTTTAAATATGCTGTAAGGTAAAGGTAAAGGTGCCCTTGCTTGAAAGCCAGTTGAATCCGACTCTAGGGTTGTGGTGCTCATCTCCGTTTCATAGCCGAAGAGCCAGCGCTGTCCGAAGACGTTTCCGTGGTCATGTGGCCGGCATGACTAAACACCAAGGTGCATGGAACACTGTTACCTTCCCACTGAAGTGGTACCTATTTATCTACTTGCAATTTCTTGCTTTCGAACTGCTAGGTTGGCAGGAGCTGGAACTAGAGACGGGAGCTCACACCATCATGTGGCACATGTAGCACAGTATAAATACTTAATATCTGTCAGGCACTAATGAATATGGTGGATTAGGCATGACGGCAGAGCCCGAAGTCAAGTCAGGTAGCCAGAGGCTCAATGGTCATTAACTGGGGGAGGGAAGTTCAAGGCTAGGCAGAAATGTAGTCAAGCTCAAGCGATACAGAAGGCTGCCTTGAGCAGACGGGAAGTATCAAAAGGCAGAGACTTGGATCAGCAGCATTAGTGCAACCTTCTGACACTACAAAGAGCAAAAGATCTGCAGGCTAGATCTTACTGCACCCTTCAATCAGCTGTTCCCTGCAACTGTCATTGGAGCCCTTCAGAAAGTGTGCCCATTCTCAGCTGGCCATCCTAAAAGGGTGCTGTGGGGTGGCAGCTCAAGTGGCACATAGAACAGGACTCTGAAGCTACTGGGGCCAGGTTCTGTGGTACACGTCCTCACAGCACCTGACGTCCTCTTTCACTGTATTTGTAACCTTGGTGTTCCTATGTAAGGGAGGGAAGGAATTGACCCACACGGGGCATAGGTGGGTAGATGAGGGAGTAGGTGGTTGTGAGGGTAGAAGGGGAGGGACAGAGCATATTACTTGGCCCTTCCCTCCTACCTTCACAATACTTTGAAATTCCCTGTTTGTAATGTTCATGTTATTGTGTTTGTCTCTCGCAGCAATCTTGCAACACTGGGAGACTATTGCTCACATTGTACAGGTGTGAAATAGCCAGAGAGTGTGAGAGAAGCTTGCCTAGGGCTGCAGTTTCTTCCATATGTGACTTGGATGGCACAGCAGACTTAAATCCAGCTCTACTCAAACCAGGCTCACCTTTTTTCTCCACTAAGCAACACTGACTCGTAATTAATTTTGTATGTCTTACGCATATAATTTAAAAGGCCCACTTATGTTGAGACAATAACTTCCAGTGGCTTCAAATGAGAAGTGGCAAATGGATTTTGTCTAAAGAGAATGATAGCCATGAGACACTGTCCTCAGAATGGAAGGCTCCCTAGAAATGAGTAGACGTTCAGATAGTTATCAATCTGGTTAGTGTGCTCTGATGTTTTTATGGTATTTTCTGCCAGGCTGCATTATCAATACAAGTTGCATGCAGCAAATTCTTTTCCTGCTACGAATTCAGCCTTGGAAAAAAAAGGCTCTGTTTTTCTTTGTCAGCCAGAACAATTAAATTATATTTATCTGTGTGGAGGAAAGATTGATGATGATAGAAAATGATTTGTATTTTCTGCCAGGGGAATACAACCCCCAGCATATTTCCTCAGAAAACTAAAACTGCAATTGAAGAATAATATTCCCCTTCTAGATTATCTGTTCAAACCCCACAAAAGCACTTTTGTAAAATCAATGTAGCCAGATGTCAAACTGGAGGATATTTTAATACCATTACTTCCCCTCAAAAATCAATATATTGTTAGCATGTAAAAACTTTTCAATTTAGAATTACTTCCTTCCTTTCTCAATTCCTTATTCTTGCTTTCCATTTCACAATTTTCTTATTGACTTAGTTTGTCCTAACAACCTTCCTTCTAGCACTAACATCTTCTTGCTAGAGAGAAAAAAAAAACCCTGTAAAACTGAAAGAGTTGGGGGCAGAACTACGTGCATGCGCGTGCATGTGTGTGTGTGTGTGTGTGTGTGTGGTACCATCAAGTTGCAGCTGACTTACTGTAACCCCTGCAAGGGGCTTTCAAAGCAAATGAGCAGCAGAGGTGGATTGTCATTGCCTTCCTCTGTAAAATCTTCCTTGGTGGTCTCCTACCCAAGTACTGGCTCTGATTCTGAGATCTGATGAGATCGCGCTATAGCATGCTGTCTTCCTTCCAAAACTCTTTATATACCATAGATATATGCATGTTAGGTAGCACAAAGTGACCCAAGACTTCCTGCCACTAAGTACTATAATGGGGTCCCCTTGGTCAGAAAATCCCCCTTGGACTGTGGATTCTACATCTGCTCAGTAATGTTTCCCTTGCTTTACCCTTTTCAACCACTGTCATCTTTACTTCCGTGGTAGTATGAGAATTACCTGTAATTGTAGCTGAACAAGTGCTGATATTACTAGTGCAGATACTAGGGTTGCCAACTCTGGAGTGGGAAATTCCATAGAGTCCACCCTCCAAAGCAGCCATTTTCTTCAAGGGAGGTGATCTCTGCTGTCTGAGGATCAGTCATAACTCCAGGAGATCTCCAGGCCCCATCTGGAAATTGGCAAACCTAGTAGATACTTTTATTAATTGTTCCCATGATGTCAGACTTCTGCTTCATTCTCTGCTCTAGGCAATTCCAGGTAGTCAATAGCACATAGTTCTGAATGCTTTTTGACTTGTCCAGTGCAGTGTGAGTGAACACGGGGGTGAGGGGGGGGGATTTTGGTAGCAGGCTCTGCTCTTTCTATAAGTCTAGCAACTTGTGTGTACACAGAATCTCCATGCATACACTGCAGTCAGAGACTTTGTTTTTGCAGGAGTTTTGTTTGAGTGTATAGGCACAGTGTGCATATAGTTTGCAGTTTTCTTTACATACACTTTTGAATGCATATAGGGGAAGGACAGGGACCAACACATGCTATCAGTATGGAGACCATCTGCTACCCATATGGCACATATTGAGTCAGCTGTCACTGAGTATGCAAAAAACTGTTATGTCTTGTAAAGACATACACAGATTTTACAATAGAAATTTCAGGAAAGCAGTTGTTTTATTCGAACAGCATTATGCCATGTCAGGAAGGACTGGAATGCCAGAAGAATACATTAGTTTATCTGAAATTTATCTCATAGATGACAGAAATTAGTTCAATATTCTGTGTTTCAGATCATGCAATTATTCTGTGTAAAGGACATGTAGAGCTTTCTGTTAGTAAGCTGAAGGATATTAATCCACTTTCCAAAGAAAGCAACTTTTCAATTAACAAAAGGAAGTTGTATTTATAAAAGCAAATCTCCTGTGTCTATCCTCTTGAGGAACACACTATTTTGTTATTGGAGGCAGCCCAGAAGAACTTCATTCTAATAATACTACTGATTGTTTCAGGTATGGAGAGCATAAAAGCCCACTCCTATGAATATGGGGTCGCGAAGAGTCGGACTCGACTGTGTGACTGAACAACAACAACAAATGAATATTTACTTGGAAGGAAGCCCCATTAGATTAAGTCAGACTTACTCCCAGGAAAATATGCACACAATTGCATCCTAAGTCATGTCTACTTTATTACTCTTTTCAAACGGCATAGTTTGTTGCAGCAAAATAGTACTTTACATTCACAGATCACAGTAAGAATTGGTAGATCAATAATTTTATGAATCCCTGTAGAGGAATCAGTATGTTTCCTTCTAAAAGTTTGAAAAAGTAGACCGGTGTAAGTTCCATTGGGGAAATACTGCAATATTCCTTTTAAAGTTTCTAAAGATGGTACTCTGCATTTTTTTAAAAAAATGTTATTCTGCCTTACAGACATTATCATCAAGAACTTAGAAGGTATTTTCTGCTTCCATCAACTTTATTAACTGTTATTTTATTAAAACACCTGGCCATTGTCAAGCAGCAGCTTCCATTTTTAAGGCTTAGCACACCAGGCAATGCGACTTGGTAGGGTGCTGGTAAGCCTGTGCAGGTAGACTTCCCCCATCATATGACAGCCTTCAGTTCAACTAAATGTGAACTTGTCCTTAGGGGAAAAGAATACCAGGTTGAATGTCATCAATTGGTGCTGTGGATGTTTGGAAAATCAATATAGGCCCCGGTCACACGGAGCATTTGCCCCGCTGAAGGCACGGGAGTCCTGCGGAGTATCTGGGCGCGATCACACGGGGGGGAAGCCACCGTCACATCTGATCGCATAAGAGCGCATCAGAATGCAATGGCATAAATAGCCACACTTCCCCCGCGCGTTTTCCGGCACATCTGGCCGGGACCAAAATATAGTTGGGAAACATATTGATACTACACTTTTCAGCCAAAAGCATCTTACAGAAATTAAAATCCAATATGATAAAAGGTACTCAGGAAGAGTTTTCTCATCAAGTTTTCAGTTTAGGCATCATTGAATTGTGACTGCCTGATGTCTCTTCTCTCCTTCAGCTCTGTGGATATCTGTTGTAAATTGCAGGAAGGTCATTCTATCAGCTGGAGCTGATCCAGAAGCTGTGGATAGATGTATCTTTAGAGCAGTATAGTTCCAAAGTCCTTTTGCTTCACATAAAGTGCACTCTGATGAAATTCCTTTCTATTTCCTATCTCTACTGCTTCTCACATGCACACACCCAACCTTTTCTTGTTTGAAACTTGGAAAACAAATCTGTTTATGCATCTCTGTATTAGCAGAGGCCTGTGCTTGTAAATGTGACAGTGCGGCTGAGCAGTTCTTTGCCAGTGGCAGAGAAGACTGGGGCCGCAGGTGATGAAGGCAGGGATTTTTTCTCCTGTGCTAACAGCCACTAATACACACCAGGGAGACAGAAAGCTGGTTTCCCAGAGTATACCATTGCCTGAGGCATCAAGGCTGACATTAGTATTCTCTGTAAAATAGATTATTCTGTGTAGCTTTTATATTTACTGGAAGGTCATTACATAGATGTCTGGGCTGTCATATTCAATTTTGTACATAACCTTTATTTAAATGGGGGGGAGGATCAATACTTTTGACTGTTATCATGGAAGGAATGCATAAGTTAAAGTGGGTGAGAAATGCAATCTTATAAAAAAACTGTATTGCAAGAGAAATGGGACTTCCTCTTATTTTAGCATCAGGCTGCCATGCGTTCTCCCAGTGCAATTACTATTTGTCACAGTCTTGTTCATTAGCTTGCCAAACTTGAGAAAGGCTGTCATACCTTTTGAATAGGAAATGGCAATAGAAAGACATTGGTGAACATATACCTTTTGAGATGTATCTGGCCTTTTCCCTTTTGTTTTGAGCTATTGATATTTTTTTCCATCAAGTGGCTGGAAAGCAGACTCTCAGGGAAATACTAGAAATGTGAATAGCAGAGATGGGAGAGATTCTTGTAGCTCAAATGGAAAAGGACTGTAGTCCAGGGAACTGGATTGACATAATTGCTGTTAGGGTGTGTTGTTCAATGCTAGTGGTCACTGCAGCATTTTGCATCTCTAAGATATTCACTGTATGTTTAAAACTTGGTCTTAAATCTGATTGCTTAAAATGAAGGTAAGCCTTAGTAACAGAGGTTGGAAGCAGATGGTTAAATTTGTTACCTGATGTAGTAACAAGCAATACAGGCAAGAGGGTTTTTTAAAAAAAAATAAAAATTACTGTGATTTAAAGTATTTTAAAATAGACCCTTTGTGGACCTGCATTTACTGACAAATGTATATCCACATATGTAATGTGTTTAGCATATTTGGGGGGAAGATTTTGTTAGTTTGCAAAGACTGAAACTAGTTGGTGAAAGTTACAAAAATTAATGTAGGTGTTTAATGTAAAGTGTGCTGGCCCATCAAAAAACAGCTATGTGACCATTCGTCAAGTCACTGTTACCTTCAGTACTCTTGCTTTTAAATGGGAGCAGTAAAAAAGATTGATGGATAGTTTCAGGTGGGTGGCCATGTTGGTCTGAAGCAGCAGAACAAAGTTTGAGTCCAGTGGCACCTTCAAGACGAACAAAGTTTTATTCTATGTATAAGCTTTCATATGCATGCACATTTCTTCAGATACAGTGAAACAAGATGTCCTCAGCCATTTCATATAGGCAGAGAGAGGGTGTGGGGGCTTAGTTACTAGGAAGGGCTAGTTAGAGTCAAGATGCTTAAGTAACTGGGCAATTATTGCTGAGATTGGATTAAAGCAGTTTGTAAGATCTGTGGATAGCAGTAAATTGATGAATTTAAGGTTGTAAAGCAGTTTGCATCATGCAGAATTAAATATCTATTAGTAAATTTCTCAGTCTTAGCTTAAAGGAAAACGTTTCAAAATTGTTATATCATTGGCATTACTCTCCAGCTAGGTTAGCTAGGATATATAATGACAGCAACTAACATTGTTGGTTCTGTAATGGACCTCAAGCCAATTGTGTTCATGTGTGAGAGAGGTGTACCAGAGCAGAAACATTTTGGGAAATAGTCACTATATTGCTGTCATGAGGAATCAGCTGTACTGTTGAATGCTGCCTCTATACCTGAGAAGTTCTGCATGATAATTTTGTACATAGTAACAGCTGCCAGTTTAACTTTTGCTAAATTGTGCAAGCAGGAAAAAATTCTTCATGGGAAGGTTTTCTTAGAAAAAGTGAAAGATTTTTATATCTTGCTGAGACTTATGGCTCTTCAAAAAAATAAGGATGTCTATAAGTTACATCTGCATTGGCAAGAACTTTTACAGCATGTGGAAATATCCATGTTAAAAGCCTAAAGGCATCTAATTTCTAGGTATTTTGAGACTCCCCCCCCCTTTTTTGGGCATGTGTTTACAAATATGTAATGCTCTTTTTCCCTTGCTACTGCTGCTTCTTTTTGTGTGTGCATAAAATTAAAAAAAAGTAAATTCAATACCTAAAAAATCTGACTTCTTAGAGAAGATAAATGCTCCAAAACAGACATTAATATACAAAAGGCTAAAACCAAAGTTAAAAATAAATACACGATGTAAGTCAACACCACTCACCTGCAGCTCTTTATTTTGTGGTTCTGGCATATGATGCAAACCTTGCCTTGTACATGCTGGACTGGATTTAGTGCTGCTCTGAACTGACTGAGTCCACAGTTGCGCCTGACCTGAGTAACACCCTCACCCTCTGGAAACCCTGCAGTGGTGGTCAGAGGGCCCTCCATTACAATATTTCATATCACACAAGGGGCTGCAGGAAGAAGGAGGCCATGGCAGGAATCACCATCCCTCACATTTGCATACGGAAGTTTCTGGGAAGGAGGGTAATCCTTATTGAATCTGCCTCCTTGCTACCTCCCCCCCAGTCAAAAATGTCATATTGTTATGCATGGTGTCCTGATTCCTGAGAAGGTAGTACTGAGGAAGGAAAAGCCAAGACAAATTATTTTCATGAGCACACTCCATTGATGTAGCAAGTTATATGTTAAATATATGTAGCAAGTTATATGCTAAACACCTTCTGGTAAAGCTTGAGGATTGGCTAATCCAAGAAAATGTGATTGTGACAGAGCAAGCGGGTTTTAGAGAGTTTAGATCCACTTTAGACCACTGCCTTACAATTCAACACCTTATAGAAAAATACGCAGCTAAAGGTCATAATTCGCTTTTTGCTGCTTTCATTGACTTGAAAGCGGCTTTTGATTCAATATCAAGGCCGAAATTGTGGGCCAGCTGAGAAGCTTCCTCAATTGATAGAAGTCTCCTCTTTTTGTTGCGGGCTCTTCATGATAACACCCATTTGCAGGTTAGGCTTAACAGGAAAGGAAATCTATCGGACCCTATTAACACCTATAGGGGAGTTAGGCAGGGTTGCGTACTAGCCCCTTCCCTGTTTAATCTATATATTAATGATATAGTAAGTTACTTGGACTCCCCCAGTTTACATCCACCAAAACTTCAACAACAGCATGTGTCTATCTTACTGTATGCCGACGATGCTGTCCTCTTAGCTAGAACACCAGTTGGCCTTAGAAGAGCTCTCAGTAAGTTTGCAGACTTCTGTAACAATAAGGAACTAACAATAAATTTCCAAAAAACCAAGGTTATGGCCTTCGGGACCAGACAAAAGAAAAGAATCTGGTCTGTAAATGGGCATTCATTAGAGCAGGTTTCCTGCTTTAAATACTTAGGTATGGTCCTTCAATCAAATGGGGCTAGGAAAGCCCATATACAGTATGTTGCCTCCCAAGGTGAAAGAACAGCCAATGCTATTCTTAAATTCTATCGCACCAAAGGGGCTTATTATGTGCCAGCTGCCCAAAAACTCTTTCAAGCAAAGGCAGTTGGACAGATGCTCTATGGCACTTTTATTGGGCCTCCTTCCTCTAGTTTTGCCCCCTTAGAGCGAGTTCAGTCCAAATTTCTCAGAGCAGTTCTTCAGGTCCCAAGGTGTGTATCGAATACACTGATCCATCTAGAGACAGGTGCTATATCAGTGGAAGCCAAAATTACTTTAGCTTCACTCCAGTATTGGCTTAAACTAAATTTCCATCCTCATGGACTAACCCACTTGTTACTCTCAGACAACTTTCAATCTAAATGGCTGAGAGCAGTTCATAATAAATTATATGCCCTATTTATCACAGCTTGATACTCATACGTTTAGGAAAACCTTCACATTAGCCAGTTGTGAGGCTTTCCCCTCCGCGATGCTTGAGGGCAGATTCAAAAGGATCCCCACTGAATATAGACTTTGTCGATGCGGCTCAGGAGAGGCAGAAACTATTGAGCACATGATGCTCAGATGTAACTGGTATAACAAGATCCGTGACAAATATATTACTCCTCTTATAACAGATATGGTGGGACAATCAGGTGCTGAGCAGTGTAACCGATTGTTAATTGATGGGAACCGGACAATTACCGAAACTGTGGCAAAATTTTGGGTAGCTAATACTAATAGCCAAGTTGCCCCCTCCGTGCGGATATCTATATCTGCACTTTGGGGGCACTTGGGGGGCAGGGGGAGGTTTGTGCACACGTGGGCCAGTCCCCACATGTGCACAAAAATAAAAAAAGTTAAAAAAATTTCGGGGGGGAGTTTAAATTTTTATAGAATTTTGTTTTACTGTCCTAAATTCAGTTATATGAATGTTATGAATGTTATATTTAAGCATGTGTGTTCTATGGCTTGTTGCCGTAATAATAAATGACTGACTGACTGACTGACTGACCATTAATGGGAGCATGATTTTATTGATTCATTCATGGAAGCATTGGTTTCAGCCCACTGTGTTAGCAACAATGCCAGAGGTCACTTGAAGGCTTTCCTTTTGCCACTATTCCTTTTTTAAAAAACATTTTTATTGCTTTTTATCTCTATAGACTACAAAGAGTAAGGGTAAAGGGTATTCTAGACTAAAATACAGAGTAAACAAGGGTCATATAACAGTCTATACATCAGCTTCTTGGTATTTCCCTATTGTTTAGCTTTCAAAAATTAACATCACTTATTCAAACAAATATAGGCATTGTTGGTCGTAGTAGGTGCATCATAGTAATTCAAATATTGGTACAGAAAAAGAAAACAGGTTTTCAGAGTTATGCTATTTATCAGCTTTCTTTCCTCTACGTTTACTTTTATCGAAGGTCATCTTAACTTTAAGAGGCTTAGGGGCATTGTTCCATCTAAGCTGAGTTAGTGTGAGCTAGCTCACAGCTTTGTAGCCTCCGGCTCACACATTTTTGTCTTAGCTCAGGAAGGATGGCTCAAGAGCAAACTAATTTATACAGTAGCCAAATTGCTTGCTCACAACTTGAATGCCAGTAGCTCACAAAGTAGAATTTTTGCTCACAAGACTCCACAACTTAGAGGGAACATTGATTAGGGGCGGTTTCTCCTAGTTCAGATTCAGAGTCATAAGCTTCTTTTGCGGAGCTACCCAAGGAACTACTACTGCTTTTGGATCCATGGTCGCTGTTGTCTTCTGTAGCAATATTGTCCTTTGCTTTTCCTGTTTCTTTTGCTGGAGTTTGGTGCTGTTCCAAAAATACAAGATCAGCCACAATTAATGTGCCCCATACATACAATTCCCCTTCCTAAAATGTTATAAGCAGATACGGAATAGGGTTGCCAGCTCTGGGTTGGGAAATAGCTGGAGATTTGGGAAGTGGAGCCTGAGAAAGGTGGGGTTTAGGGAGGGGAGGGACTTCAATGGGGTATAATGCCATAGAGTCCACCTTCCAAAGAGCCCATTTTCTCCTGTTGAACTGACCTCTGTCAACTGGAGATGAGTTGTAATTAGGGGTGTGCATTCAGCTATATCTGAGCTGAAAAAAATAGCTGAAAAATACCTTATCAGCATTTTCTGGCTATTTTTTCAGACAGATATAGATTTGGGCATTTTTTGGCTATCTGAAATGGCCAAGTGCCCCAATTCCTGAAAATATTTGGGATTTTTAGGGGCCGCCAAATAGTCAAAGTTGAAGGGCATTTAAAGGGATTGCAGTCCCTTTAAACACCTTCTGGGTGAACTTGCCACTTGGAGAATATACCCAAACCTGAAAAATACCTTTTTTAAAACATACCCCTAGTTATAAACCCAAGAGATCTTCAGCCACGACCTAGAGGTTGGCCACCCTAATCCAAAATTCTAATGTCATTTCATTAAAGTTAATTACCCTTTATGAGGTAAAAAAATATTTGGTCAGGTTTTGGTTAGTTAGGTTTCACTTGCACATCCTTAGAAATTTCTCATCAGATATTTAGGTTACTGGAAATTGCATTAGTTTAAAGCTCATAATTACCTTCATTCTTGTGGCTAGGTCTTCTACCCTTTGTCCCTAGCCATGTGGGTGAGATGGAGTAAAGGCCTCAACCCCCTCCTTTCTATCAGTTACAAGTTTGCAGCTAGGTTCCTGAGCACATACAGAATGTAGTCACAATGACTGAAATAGCAGGATGAATTCTTGGGGGAAGGGCATTTCTTCACACACCTCATGATAACATAGGGTACCACAGTAATTGAGAATGCATGATTAGTGGTTACCTGGCTGTGTACCAAATGCTAACACTATGCAGATGCTTAGAGTACTTATTAAGTGGCAAATAGGAAGTTCAATTTGACCAAAAAAAGGCACTTTGAAGAGGTTAAGTTTGAAGGTCTGTTGCAATGTTTGCAGTCTTCTTAGCATCCCAGAGACTTACCATAACAGACCACAGTTTTTTCATCCCACCGAGTCTGCCACTTGTTTCCTGTCCTACCTCTAAGCAGAATCTCTGATGCTATCCTGAGCTCCCAAAAATTGTTGGAATGCTAACCAAAGACTCACTATGGCTGCGGTCTCACGGAGCATTAGCCACGCTACAGAGACGGAAGATAGGCGGATTTTCCGGACGTGATCAAACCGCAACATCTGGGAAGCATAGAGCTCCCGTGGCTTCCCGCCGAAGATGCGCTGTAAAAAACTAGTACCAACCGCGGGGCAAGGGCGGGCGTCTGATCACGTTTCTGGTGGTAGCTCGTGGCATCCGGCACCCGCCCATGTCCCATCGTGAAAAGGGTGTTTTTTTCAAGTCTCCACAGGATGTGCACAAGCACCCAACGGCGCATGCGCACACTTCGGTTAAAAAAAACAAACACAACCCCCGCTGCGCCGCTTCTTTGCCGCACCGCAGGATTGACGTATGATCTGCACTTCCCCCCGAACCACAGGACGTCGGTGGGATGTTTAATCCGGCGGCCATGCGGTAGTTCGCTCAGGGGCAAACAGCCACGCCTCCCCCCGCGATATCCAGCCCGTGTGACCGGGGCCTATGTGTGATGCAGGTGTGTGTATGTTTCGTTAAGAGAACTGTTGTTATGGGAAGAGGTGCATGTAAGTTGGATGTAGGAAGTGGGAGTGAATATAGCTGTAGGAATGTGTTTTAACTGCTATTTGGCTGAGCCCTTAATAAACAGATTTTGGAATTTGGCTTGGAGGCATTATTGAACAGACATAGCACTATGTAAGCTCATTGTTTGGGTCCAATCAATATGCAGGG
>NW_015159722.1:490900-491234 GCF_001447785.1 Gekko japonicus
GGAAAGAGGGCAGAAACTTAGAGCAAGCCACACCACTTCTTTCTCTTTCTCTTCAACTCTGTTTTAAGGATTGTTAAACTGTCTCCCCCTTTCTGTCTAGCTGCCACCAAATTCCTTAAATTTAAAAATCCGAAGCAAAGGGTTTTTTTACAACCGTCACCTCATTTTTCTCTCTTGCAACCATCCCCATTCTGTGCAGCCGTTTCATATGCATCCCCCTTTGCACTGAAGAAAAAATAGTTCTTCTGCAGCCCAGCCCACCCTCATATTATTCTATCTTTTCACTGCCTATTAAATTTCTCCTCTGGGGAAGCTGAATTTTATGAAGCACATT
>NW_015159722.1:491428-494341 GCF_001447785.1 Gekko japonicus
GGGTTTCCCTTTGCAACATTGCTGCCTGAGGATCAATGAAAATATATTAGACATTACAGAGTTATGTTGTGAATGTATTTCAAACTCTGGAAAATAAACAAAAAATATTTGGTACATCTTTTTTCCTATATGTCCAGTTCGTCCTTTCGAAAGCTCACCTATGCAAAAGAAATCTTAATATTATTTCACGCTTCTGTTTTGAAAAATGAAGTTAGGCACAGTATCAGTTATAGAAAGCCAATAAAGTAGATAATAGAAGTTGTGAGAAGGTGTTCATGCTACATGATTCAACCAAAACTGGGGAAAACTCAACAGGTTGCCTCCAAATTCAATATGCACACTTTGTTTCTATGCCAATGAATCATTTAGAAGAATTCTACTATGCTAATATCAGACAAAAATAGAATGGGGTTTCTGAATTTAAAAATATAATTTGAGAAACAAAACAGCTGCACAAGGTACCCTTCATCCACCTGCAATTGCCAGTAGTGTAGTAACCTCTGAAACTGCACTGCTAAAATTAAGAGATGGAAAGGAAACACAATTGTTCTCAAGGTAAAAATCCCTGTTGTGCTCTGTAAATTAGCATTCTGGAAACATACAGTTCTGGAAACTTTTTTTCCCTGTGAAGTGACACTTCCTGCATACAAGTACTCACATGGAAAAAGGAAGATCCTTGGCCCTAAATAGCTTATGGGAGGCTAAACCAAAATTGGAAGCTTTTGTTCTGACTCATTTCTTAACTAAAGCTTTGCAAGAGGCTAAACTCTGCAAATTTGCCTTTACAATCATACCTTGATGTCTTTTATTTTTAGAAGCACTGTTATTTTCTTCATTTTTCAGTCCTCATAAAATGACCTAAACCAATTCTGATCAAAAACCAGTTTTGTGGATAGCATTATTTTATCTGTAGCACACAGCGAAAACTGATTAGTAGGTGCAATTTGTAAATTTTTAAACAAACCCTGACAATTCATTGCTGGAATGTGGCATGTTGGCTGCAGGAAAAGACAAATTAACAATATTACAAACAGATAATGCAGAGAAAGATAATATTCCCAGTCAAACAATGTAAATAAGGTTCTGCTCCTTCCGGTTTGCCACAAATGGAAAACATTCAAAACTATATTTCAAGGTCTCTTTGGGTTCTTGCTGATCTTTAAAATCTATACTGAAGTGCTGAAAGAGATTATTTTAAAGATGGGATGAAATGTCATCAACATGCTGATCACACACCACTCTGTTTTTCTTTTCCATCTGGAAACTGTGTTGTTTATGTCATTAACCGTCTGCCAGCAGATGGGTAAGGAAGAACAAACTGAAGGTGAATCCAGACATGACACTGACTAGGATCCCATGGTAGATTTCTGCAAATGGATTCCCTTATCCCACCAATACCCCCTCCTGATATTCTGGTGGATCCCTTATTCCCCAGAAACAGCATTTCAGGGAGCTTTCAAGCTGCATTGAGAGGGAGAAGGAAGGAAATGTCTTTTATTAGCAGAATCCATGCTATTGGTGATGGCTGTAATTCACACACTCTGTGTCTTGTTTATTGTAGAAGTTTCCCATACATCAGTATAGCAGTTTAGATTATGCATTTTACCATCTGTATTTAATTATGACTTTTGCAATCATATTTGGAAAGCACAATTCTGGAAAAATCACTGTCACTGATTTCATAAAACCTAGGTGGAGGGCCACCCAAGACCAACAGGCCACAGCAGAGAACTCAGACCAAGTGTGATCCACTGGAGAAGGAAATGGCAACCCACTCCAGTATTTTTGCCAAGAAAACCCCATGGACGGTATTAAAAGGCTAAAAGATATGACGCCAGAAGATGAGCCCCTCAGATCAGAAGGTATCCAATATGCTACTGGGGAAGAGCAGAGGGCAAGTACAAGTAACCCCAGAAAGAGTGAAGTGCCTGGGCCAAAGCCAAAAGGACACTCAGTTGTGGATGTGTCTGATGGTGAAAGGAAAGTCCGATGCTGCAAGGAACAATACTGCATAGGAAACTTGAATGTAAGATCTATGAATCAAGGTAAGCTTAACGTGGTCAAAAATGAGATGGCAAGACTGAACATCGATATCTTAGGAATCAGTGAACTAAAGTGGACAGGAATGGGCGAATTTAACTCAGAAGACCATTATATCTATTACTGAGGCCAGGAATCTCGTAGAAAAAATGGTGTGGCCTTTATAGTCAACAAGAGTGTGCAAAAGTCAGTACTGGGATACAATCTCAAAAATGACAGAATGATTTTGGTCCGATTCCAAGGCAAACCATTCAACATCACAGTAATCCAAGTCTATGCCCCAACCACTGATGCAGAAGAGGCTGAAGTGGACCGGTTCTATGAAGACCTACAACACCTCCTAGAACTAACACCAAAAAATGATGTCCTCATCATCATAGGGGACTGGAATGCTAAAGTAGGAAGTGAAAAGGTAATCAGAATAACAGACAAGTTTGGCCTTGGAAAGCAAAATGAAGTAGGGCAAAGGTTAACAGAGTTTTGTCAAGAGAACACACTGGACATAGCGAACACCCTTTTCCAACAACCTAAGAGGCGACTCTACACATGGACATCACCAGATGGGCAACACCGAAAGATGGAGAAGCTCTATCCAGTCAGTAAAAACAAGACCTGGAGCTGACTGTGGCTCAGATCATGAGCTACTCATTGCAAAATTCAGACTTAAACGGAAGAAAATTGGGAAAACCACTAGGCCATTCAGGTTTGACCTAGATAGCATCCCCGATGAATATACAGTAGAGGTAAAGAATAGATTCAAGGGTCTAGATTTGATATATAGAGTGCCTGAAGAACTATGGAGGGAGGTTTGTGAAATTGTACAGGAGGCAGCAATCACCACCATCCCAAAGAAAAAGAAATGCAAGAAAGCAA
>NW_015159722.1:499189-499343 GCF_001447785.1 Gekko japonicus
AGATCCTACAAGCTAGGCTTCAACAGTACGTGGATAGAGAACTGCCAGAAGTACAAGCTGGGTTTCGAAGAGGTAGAGGAACTAGAGATCAAATTGCCAACATTCGCTGGATTTATGGAGAAAGCAAGAGATACCAGAAAAACATCTACTTCTG
>NW_015159722.1:499670-511039 GCF_001447785.1 Gekko japonicus
TGAAGCTCAACATCAAAAAAACTAAGATCATGGCATCTGGCCCCATCACTCCTTGGCAAATAGAAGGGGAAGTCATGGAAGTAGTGACTGACTTCACGTTCCTGGGATCCCAGATCACCGCAGACTGTGACAGCAGCCATGAAATTAAAAGACGCCATGCCGTGTCCTCATTTCGGGGTACTGGCACAACTAATATTTTTAATGGCCAACTTCAACCTTCATTAGTAGACAAATATAAATTGCAAAGTAGTGACTGACTTCACGTTCCTGGGATCCCAGATCACCGCAGACTGTGACAGCAGCCATGAAATTAAAAGACGCCTGCTCCTTGGGAGGAAAGCGATGGCAAACCTAAACAGCATGATAACAAGTAGAGACATCACCCTGCCAACAAAAGTCTGCATGGTCAAAGCAATGGTATTCCCAGTAGTCATGCATGGCTGCGAGAGTTGGACTATAAGGAAGGCCGAGCGCCGAAGAATAGATTCTTTTGAACTATGGTGCTGGAGAAGACTCTTGAGAGTCCCTTGGACTGCAAAAAGATCAAATCAGTCAATCCTAAAAGAAATCAACCCTGACTGTTCCCTGGAAGGCCAGATAATGAAAATGAAGCTCAAATACTTTGGCCACCAAATGAGAAGGGAGCACTCACTAGAGAAGACCCTGATGCTGGGAAAGATTGAAGGTCAAAGAAGACGGGGACGGCAAAGGATGAGATGGTTCATCTTACAGGCCCTGCGGAACTCTACAAGGTCCCACAGGGCCCGGATCTCCACCGGGAGCTCATTCCACCAGGTAGGAGCCACCACTGAAAAAGCCCTGGCCCTGGTAGTGGCTAGCCTGGCAATGGTATTCCCAGTAGTCATGTATGGCTGCAAGAGTTGGACTATAAGGAAGGCCGAGCGCCAAAGAATAGATTCTTTTGAACTATGGTACTGGAGAAGAGAGTCTCTCTGACTGCAAGAAGATCAAATCAGTCAATCCTAAAAGAAATCAACCCTGACTGTTCCCTGGAAGGCCAGATAATGAAACTGAAGCTCAAATACTTTGGCCACCAAATGAGAAGGGAGCACTCACTGGAGAAGACCCTGATGGTGGGAAAGATTGAAGGTCAAAGAAGACGGGGATGGCAAAGGATGAGATGGTTAGACAGTGTCATAGATGCAACGAACATGAAATTGAGCAAACTTCAGAGGATGGCGGAAGACAGGAAGGCCTGGTGTGATCTGGTGCATGGGGTCGCGAAGAGTTGGACTCGGCTGTGCGACTGAACAACAAAGGACTGACTTCTTTACTGAAATCTGTTTTATAAGAGGTTGCTCTTGACTGGAGGTTGGAAGCTACAGATGATACAAAATGCAGTTCTCCAGATCTACGATAATTCAGGAGGCTTGGAACATATAATTCCTATCCTGAAGGAAATACAAAGGCTGCCAGGCGTAATTCACAAATGTATTATTGAGGTTTAAATACCTGAGTGACCTGGCTCCAACATGGCTCAAAGGACCAACTCTGCCCATACCTACTTTTCACCATTAGGATAATGATAAGAGGCTCTGATCTGGATTTCAAGAATCCTCTAAAATGTGGTTCCTTTGCATGATTGTGCTTATTTTATAAAATAACCAATGCTGATTGGGAAATTTTGCTGCATTGGGGGAAAGAAATGAGAGGGAATCTTCTTGGAGCAGCCAGATATAGGTGAGTAGATGAAAAGGCTTGATAAACTTCCTACAGTTGCAGGATTTTTCAATTAGTTTTTTTTAGTAGTGGTGGATTTCATGCAGAAACCAGTTCTTTAAAAGACAGTTAAAATAATTTTGACGTTTTCTCTATATGAAGCTATTCACAATGAATTTGAATATTTGTAAATATTATTTTTTATTTAAGTTTAGAATATAATTTTCTAAGTATGCACACAGATTCATGAGCTTGCACCCAGAGTTACAGATACTTCAACTCAGTGGTTAATGGCACTGCAGTGAATGTACTCATTTCCAATTAATTTTCCCATTCTTTTATCTGCCCTTTAAAGCTGGAAAAGACCAAGGAGGGGGAAATGAAATGTCAGAGTTATAACAGTACTATAATGTTCTACAATCACAGTATTTCAAACAGCAATTGTAGCCTCTATTCATTTTTGTCCTGCCTGTAGGACACTAAAACTCTTACCATTTGTGATACTTGTCAACATACTCTAATTCTAAAAAGATTAACTTTTGAGTACCTGGAGGTGAGCATGAACAGAGCAGAGGGTTTCATTTCTTCTTTCAACATCATTTCATGGGAGGTTTGATTTATGCAACTTAGTCTTACATATGTACCCCACTTTAACAAATGTTCATGTCCACTACTTGAAAAAAAATCCCTACAGAAAAATATGGCCAATTATCACTCAGTCTCTAACCTGCCCTTTCTGTGCAAAATGATTGAGAGAACAGTAGTGGGCCAGCTCCAGGCCTTCTTGGATAAGTCATATGTCCCGGACCCTTTCCAGTCTGGTTTTAGGATGGGCTATAGTACCGGGTGCTTTTGCCGGGTGCTGTTACAGTGACATTCATGGCAATCCTGCTGCACCATTCTGTTCCGGCATTGTTGTGAGGCAGGGTGGAGTGATAGACAGGGAAGGCAGGTCCAATGAGAGTCATGAATCAAGAAGGCTGAGCCAAGCATCTGCACACAGAGCACAGAGTGTGATGACAGACAGGAATGAGGATGTGAGGGTGCTCCCGCTTACCACCAGCTGTGGCATCCGGCAGGGGGCTTGTACCATTGAGGGTATCCCCATGACAATCTGTGAGCCACAGCAAGAGGAGGGGCAGGGGGGTGCCAGTGGGTCCTGGAGAGACTCAGACAGGTCCCCCAGCAGCCTCTTGATGCACCCTGTCCCTCACTATGGCAAGAAGGCCCTTCAGGTGTCTGACAGCTTGTAAAAGAAGATGTATAGCAAATTATGCCAATAATCTGAAATAACGCTTTGTGGAACTAGAAAGGAGGTATCAGATAACTAGATGGGAGGGAGAGGTTTAACTCTTTGTTTCAACTAATTGGAGTAATTATGAATGTTCTACTGGCTCCATAGATACAGATTAAGATAAGAATCAAGCACCAATGTGTTTTTGTTTTATTGAATTTTTTTTAAAATAAATCCTCATGAAAATATTCAAGTAACAGTAATGCAAGTGAATCACTTTAGCCTTGAAGTGGAGGTGGAGACAAGGCTAAAAAGGCAGTAATAGTTAGGGAAACAGGAGCCAGTTTTCAAAGTTACGTGTGAAAGCCGGGAGGAGGTTTTTCTGGATCTATACTAATGCGTCTCTGAACACACATCCATAAAGGCAATGTTATCAAAGAAACCACAGCTTGTTGGTTTAAGTTGTTTGTTTGTTTTTCAATATCAATAATTAAGAGTATTTTTTATGGTTTTCATTATTTTGGGATATTTTAATTTTTATAGCTTAACTAACACTATGTTAATATATTATGTTTGTTAGGCTACATAGTAGGCAATTATTGTACAGCACTGTGGTCCAAGATATATCTTCGTATGAACTGTGGCCATTGATTTTCTAACTTTTAGAATTTTTCAGAAGATTTGCTGAGAACTGATTTTTTACTCACTCTGAAATCAAGGTGCTGCTTTGATGCAAAAGGAGGCACTGACTTGAAGGGAAGGCCTGTAACTCTGGATGGGGGTGCTGTTAGAGGAACAGATAGTACCCAAACTAATATCTGTGTCTTGTTATCATATTCAGATTTTGTATATTAATATTTATTGCTAATCACACACACGTCACACAAGTTTTGAATTACATTGACATATATTTTAATGGTCAGAGTGCCATTATGTCTCGTCAATAATTCATAATGAATACATAGCTTTGTTATACTTTTCCCCATTTTTGTTTAGTGTCTATTACAATCTCCTGCTATTACAATTGATCTCCAGACAATGATCAGTTCCCCTAGAGAAAATGGATGCTTTGGAAGGTTGACTCTATGGCATCACTGAACTACCTTACATCTGTTTGATGCAAGCCAGTTCAAGGATCCCTTTCACTGCCCCCTGCTTCCACAGGGGGAGTCAAAGGCACTGCTGAACTGCTTTGCATCTAATAGATGCAAGCCAGTTCAATGATCCCTTTCGCTCCCCCCACAGTGGCTTGTTCAAGTGAGCTCAGAAGGCATTTAAATGCCTTCTGAGCTCACTCATGTCGTGCTGCCACAAACTTACGAACCACCACAAAAACCATGATGGTTCGTGGGCAGTTTGCAAATGGCGCAATTGCATGAATCATGGTTCAGGAATGCAAGAACTGGCTCAGTTTGTTCCAAAATTCGTTTCCTAATTTGGTCCATGCCCATCCCTAATATAGACAGATAATTTATTTCTGAAATACAGAGCATGATTGAGGGCCTTACATAAGAGGAGGCCCGGGAAATGTAATTGACCTTCCTTTCCCATCACATATACACAGCTTTGGGGTTTGCTGCTCACCTTCTGCTTTCCCCTGATATCATTGTCAGGTACAGCTTAACTCTTCTCAAATGTTGTTTAAAAGAGTGCAGCAGAGGTAAGTATCAGAGGAAAATTTTAATGTGAAGTGCTTAAGTTGAAGGCTGTCCTTGGGAAGGAGGCATTGCTGCCTGTGACTGCTGAGGAATTCTTCCTCCCCCCCCCCCCCCCACCAGCTACGTGCTGGTATGACTTTTTAGAAGGCAAAGAGAATCTCATATGGGACTAGGAGTGTGGGCCTCGTCAGCAGCCTGAGTTGCTTGGATGCTGATATCAGCCCTGTTTCCATTTATAGAAAGGTGTAAAAGAGATTTTCCCTACTAATATTTTTTCAAGGTGAATCTGAAAGGTGAAATTGTCTTCACTGAGATGAATACCTCTTGTTATTTGCAATGAGAGGGGGTTTCCACTTGACTGGCTATGAGACTTTGCAGGCTACAGACTGAAAATGCAACATAAATTGCTGGAGCACTTGTAATGATTATCTAACAGGAAATTCATTGGAATGAATCTTTTTAGCAGATTTGAGTAGAGGAATATCATATTAGCTAATCCTATATAGACAATACAGGCTACAGGAATGATGCTTGTGAATCAATTGAAGTATTTCAGTTTTCTCCAGGCCATTTTGTGAGGAATGTATAGGGTCATTAATATTTTTTGGTAGATATCTGTTAGCAGCCAAGTCAAAACCAACAACTGGCTGATTAGTGGAACCCCTGTTTCTGTTTAGGTGTAGTATACAGGGCAGGTGAACATTGGCTTTGAGGCTTTTGTGAGCTATTTTGCAGATAAAGTCCTGACGCTCCGCGCAACCTCCCCGCCACGATTGACACAGTGAGTGAACTCGAGGCCCCTTGTGAGTCTTCGGTACCGGGTTTAGAGTGCTACAGCCCACTCAGCCTGGATGAAGCTGACAGATTGTTCGTTTTTGTGCGCCCAACCACATGCAACCTTGATCCGTGCCCCCCCTGGTTCATTAAGGCGGGTCATGAAGGGTTTCGAGGTCCGCCCTCTCTTAAAAAAGCCATCTCTAGACCCGGCCGAATTGGCCAACTATCGGCCGGTGGCCAACTTGCCCTATTTGGGCAAGTTGATAGAGAGGGCGGTAGTGACACAGTTACAGGGCTTTCTGGATGACGCTTCAGTCCTTGATCCCTTCCAGTCTGGCTTTCGCCCGGGTCACGGGACGGAGACTGTTCTGGTTGCCTTGACAGACGATCTCTGAAGGCATCTGGATCAAGGTGGTGTGGCGGCATTGCTGTTGTTAGATCTGTCGGCCACATTCAATACGGTCGACCATCAGCTGCTGACCCACCGCCTTGCTGACGTGGGGATTCAGGGGCTTGCCCTTTAATGGTTTGCCTCTTTTCTTCAAGGTCGGGGACAGAGGGTGGCGATTGGGGATCGGTGCTCCCGGAGGCATCCTCTTGAGTGTGGGGTGCCTCAGGGGGCAGTACTGTCCCCAATACTATTTACCATCTATATGCGCCCCCTCGCCCAGATTGCTCGGAGCTATGGGCTGGGTTGTCATCAATATGTGGATGACACCCAGCTCTATATAATGTTGGGCGGCCGGTCAGATTCCGACCCAGATTATCTTCATCGGGCATTGCAAGCTGTGGCTGGTTGGCTCAGCCTGAGTCGACTGAAGCTAAACCCGGCGAAGACAGAGGTCCTGGGCTTAAGTCGGGTTGGTTTAGGGTTGGGGCTCCCTCTCCCAGCCTTCGACGGGGTGCCTCTGGTGCCGGCGCCAAGGGTTAGGAGTTTGGGGGTGCTCCTGGACTCCTCTTTAACGATGGAGGCCCAGGTAGCAGCCACTATCAAGTCAGCCTTCTACCATCTGCGGCTGGCACGGCAGTTGGCTCCCTACCTTGACCGCGATTACTTGGTCACAGTGATCCACATGACAGTTACCTCGACAGTTGGACTACTGTAACGCTCTCTACATGGGGCTGCCTTTGTCGCAGATCCGGAAGCTGCAGCTGGTGCAGAATGCAGCAGCCAGGCTGTTGATGGTCCTCTCTCCTGTTCTGAAGGTGCTGCACTGCCTGCCAATAGCGTACCGAGTCCGCTTCAAAGTGCTGGTTCTTACCTGTAAAGCCCTATATGGCCAGGGTCCAGCTTACCTAAGGGACCACCTTTCCCCATATGTTCCCCCAAGGGCACTATGGTCGGGGGCAAACCATCTTTTGGTTGTCCCAGCCCCTAGAGATGCCAGATATGCTGCAACTAGGGCCAGGGCTTTTTCGGTGGCGGCTCCTATCTCCTATCTGGTGGAACGTGCTATGTATGCATCATTTATTTTGTTTGTTTATCACTCACCTTTTTCACTGAGTCTCAAGGCCGACTAACTCTGTCACAGCACCCAAAGTACAATATAATACCACCTCCCATAAACTTTTTGTGACAGTTAGACATTATTTTAAATTATAGTCTCACAACAGATGCCGGATCAGAACCTGAAGGTCTACAAGTCCTCCCTGCCATTGTGAGCCCTCTCATCTTCAACCAGTCCTTTTCTCAGTAAATCTGAAAATTGGTGTGATGGTTGTAGAAGTGTGCAGGGGTGGTATTGGCAGCTAAAGGCCTCTAGACCATCTCATGTTCTGCATTAATCATCAGGCGTGCTGTTGGACTGTTTTCAGAATGGGCCAAATTCTTTAAAATGAGTGACTTTAGTTATTCCACTTCTGATTCATGCCAGAGATCCATCACTATGCACTGCTGTTAGCCAGTCATTGTGGAGAGCCCACACATATTTACTCATACAGTAGACTGAAGCCTGGTATCTACAACTTCTTCAGGGCTTACCTGCTACTTCCTCACCTTAGTAATATTTGGAAAATAGGGTGCAATGTAATGCATGCAGCCAGGGTCCAAAAATGCAATGCATGCAGCCAGGGACCTGTGATACTCTGTGTCTGAAACACCTCTTTATCAACTTTGTCACTTCACTGGCTCTGATTTTGTGTTTCTAAAACTGAGTAATCTGAAAGGGTCCTGAAAACAGAGTCTGTATCTCCAAGATACTAATAATTTCTACCTTTTCATTTCCTCAGATTTTGAACAGCTGTGGAAGAATAGTAATGCTAGGGTTGTAGACAATCACCAACCCATGTGATTAAAGCTGCATAATATCAGATCATCAAGTGCCTCCCTGTGAGTGATCTTGTCAAAACCTCCTAGTGTTGCATCTCAGCATTGCAGAGGGCATAGAAAACCTATCAGCTAAAGTTTGATGAAGGCAAATAGCTTCAAGGCAAAGACATTGTGCTCCAATTCAACAGGGTAGTATGATTTGACAGTGAGTCATCACAGTTCTTAGAAACATTACCATTCTAATCAATCTCCTTGTGTTTTGGTGATATTTTTTAAGATACCATTCTTAGGCATGTGATGTTTTCATAATTAAGTTTTATTAAAACCGTTAAATTTAAACATTACATTAAAGATTTAAAATTGTGTGAAAGTGTCAAGGAGGTGAAACATACTTGGTTATGCTTTATATGATCATCTGATGAAGATGAAAATGTTCCCAGTGCTACTGACAACACCTCTTTAGGTGTTTAATTACAGTACAGTACAGCGATCACATGAACAAAATAGTTTTGCCTGATGACTTATAGTTTGGTAACAGCCTGCCACCACATCATTTTTGAGTATAGATTGGAGGCATGGGGTTAAGGTGCCATACAGCTACACAAACAATAGACCTCCTTGTGATTAGACTTGAATCAAAGGGCAGGGGAATACTAGATACATAAAATGTTATAGTGTTTGCTAGCACAGACATCTAGAAATGGATTTAGATTATACAGTCTCTACTAACAAACTAGTAGACAAGCCAGATTTGATGAAAGCATCTTAGTGATCATATCTTAATGTATCTGAAGACTTGGATCTTTTGGGGAAATAGGGGGGCAATATTTGCTAATTCCCCTCTTACTGTAGACCCTGACTCCTCTTCATGCTGATCCTGGGGGTTCTCTGTCCCTCAACAGCAGCATCTAGGGGTATTTTGGTCTGAAGCAGAAAGGGCGAGGAAAGAAAAGGAAACCCTACCCTGCTGATGGAAATACCATCAGTGAAGATTTACTGCAGAATCCAAGCTCATGTGTAAATGTGGTTTTATTCAAAACCATCAAGTAGCTATACTATAGTTTCTCAACTCTTCCCCTGTATGAAACAATGCACAATTTTTTCCTTCACACATAATTTTGATAATTGTGTATTTATTAACTTTATACCCCACTTTTTCCCCTCACAGGAAACTCAAAGTGGCTTACAACGTTCTGCTGTTCTCCATTTTATCCATACAATATGAATATAGTATCCAGTATCATACAGTAATTGGTTTATCCAGTTAGCATATGGTTTAGCCGGAGCGACACACCCTCAATTTATGTCAGAGGAATATAACGCTCCAACCACCTCACAGGGTGTCTGTTGTGGGGAGGGGAAGGGAAAGGAGTTTGTAAGCCGCTCTGAGACTCCAAGTAAAGGGCGGGGTATAAATCCAATCTCTTCTTCTTCTTCTTCTTCTATAACGTTGAGCTGAAATTTTCTTTGTAAATTTAACTAAGAAATAAATATTTGACACAGTTCTGTGCTATTATATGTCTGGTAAAGACAAACAATACAGAGTATGAGTACAAAGGATCAGAGAGAAAAGATTGTTAAAATTGAGTTCAAATAACAGAAATTCATATTTAGCGGTTAAGAGTCCACCAAGACAAACTGCTAAAAAGATTTTCAGAGAAATTAAGTTCTAAGGATAGTAGTAATGGCATACAGGCCCTTGGGTGCAGTAGCTGGAAAAAAATTGCTCAATATTTTCAAATGTAAAGACAAACATAATAATTAAGGGAAAATTAAGTTTCCAGCTGGAGAAAGTCATCATCAACTCCAAATACAAGAAAGAAGGATACCCTGATCAGGGAATCATGTAAAAGGTTTGCTTATGTGTATATTACTAGTCAAAGCTGTTAATCTTTATTCAGACCTTATTTAGGCAAAACTTCAAAGTTCAATTGAACAACAATTGGAATAGGCAGTTGACAGATTTATGAGTTTGTGTTCAGATTTTATGGACATTACTGCTTAATCTGTATTAAAACTTGAGTCTAGTAGTTAAACTGTTTCCTGTAACTCGTCTTCATTGTGAATTTAAACTAGGCATGGTTACATTTCTCCTCCTATAGCCCACTGAGGATTCCATCTTCCTTTACTCAAAGGGATTCCTTCCCATCTTCTATTTAAATCTGCAAATTCAAGGAATAGAATCCAATTTTTATTCTACTCCCCACCACCAGTCCATAGAACTATGTCACATTAAAGACTCTTCTAAATTCTAAGATCGCAGAGATGTATGCCCATAGCACTTTTTAAAAACACTGATAGTGGCCATGGTCTTCACTGATACTGGAGGAAATTATTTTTTTTTAAGTGTGAACACCTCCAACTTTTTGTCAGATGTCCAATGGATCAGGATTAAATCTGAGTAGTAGGCCAAGATCTAATGAAACGTCATATTCATCCCTAATTTTGATGGCATTCATTCCATTTATGTGTATATCCTAAACTACTGATTAAAATATCTATCCATTTTGCATTTGCTTAGTAACTATGTAGATTTACAAAAAGCAGAAAGGGGTGGGTTTCATGTTTGGTGTATGTTGGTGTTTTTCATTTTTGTCAAAATTTAATAAAAAATTATAAAAAAAAAAGCAGAAAGGGCTCTGGGAAAAACTTTCCTCTCATTAAAACAAGCCATAACTGCGATTTTGAAGTGTACAGAGGAAGATCTTGTGCTGGTCTTTTAGAAAGGAATCAATATCACTTGCACTGTGTCATTATCATTGTACCCTGTGTCTGTAGAAAGCTCCATGAGGATATAACCTAGGTTTGTCCTTCTCTGTATTACCAGTGGGGCAGAGACTGGGGTAGCCACAAATAGCCATCTCCAGCATGGAACCAAGTTTGTCAGGGGCAGGGATGACATACAGTAACAGGCTCCAACAGCAGACAGCCCAGGCTGGGGGCTGAGATTGTCAGAGGCAGGGAGGGAGGGAGGGAGCACTCTGCAAGGTAGGGAGAGCTCAGAGACCAACAGCCCTTCCCATTGGCTAGCCTGCTGGAGTGGGATAAGGAGGCATGAGTCAGAGAAGGGCAGGGAAAGGGCCAGGTGTGCTGGAGGGGGTCAGTAATCTCCAAGGCCAGGGATTGGCCATGGCACCAGCAGAGGCAAAACCTGGCCCAGGATTGTGTGTCAGTGGGGAGGGGGTGGAGACCACAAGGGCTTTAAAAGGAGACTGCCAATGATGGTTGAGAAGGAGGTTCAGCTCAAGGCTATGGGAGCTGCTGTCTGTGGAAAAGAGGAACATGAATCAGCCCCCTCTGCTTCAAGTTCTGGGTCCTAAGGAGGCCACAGGGCTCCTGGCAAGATGGCAGAGAGGTCACCAGGCAAAACTGGGCAGGAAGAGCATCACACATTTGGTTCAACATCATTATCAATTATTTGGATAAAGGAATAGAGGGAATGCTTATTAAATTTGCAAATGATACTAAATTGGAAGGGGTAACAAATACAGTAGAAGACAGAGTCAGGATACAGGATGACCTTGACAGCCTGGAAAACTGGGCTAAAACAAATAGAATGAATTTCTTTTTTCCCTTTTTTTTTGCTCCCCAATGGGGAATTTTTATTGCATTTTTATTAAAACTATACAAACTATAACAGAAATAAGGGAGGGGACTACATTTAGGGGATAAAGAAAAGATACCCACTACTGACTAAAAACCCAAGAGAGGAGATCTTCTAATCAGCTTGAATACACATCTAGTCTTAATC
>NW_015159722.1:512177-534641 GCF_001447785.1 Gekko japonicus
TGGCTCCTTCCGGTTTTGAGCTCTCAGTTACTCTCGATTTCAGATGCTTCTCTTTCTCCGTCCTCTTCCCCACCATCTTTTTCGCTTTGTTTACTTTTGCAAACTTTTTGAAAGTCTCTGAATATGCGCTTAAATGCTCGCACTCGCCTTGTTACTCCTTAGCAGTTTTAACTTTTTATACTTCCGCTCCCCCCCTCAATTGCTCTAAAGTCTATGCACTTGGGAGGTGTCCCTCCCCCGCTCGCCATATGTTCTGTTCCGTGAGGTGGGGGTGGGGAGCTTCTTTTCTTTTTAATCAATGCTTAAATGACTCACGTTCATAATCGGTCCACAGACCTCGTTTACACTCCATTTCTAACGCTCAATCTCCTTCACTTGCCCCAGTCAGCGTCGCTTAGTCCATTTGGTCTCTCAGCACGAAGAACCATCAGAGTGGAAAGGTGCCTCAATTCTCTGTCATTACGCCATAGAAGAGGCAACCTCTCAAGAGCTCCATGGCCAGGGTCCCTTCAGCCAGGTCCCTGGGGGAGTAGTGAACCTGCACACCTCCTCCTTCGGCTGGAGCACAGCTTTAACCCCGGGAGGTCCGGGGGGTGAGTCTGCTAGCGTGCCGCCATCAACCGGAAGTTTCAATGGGAATAAATGTAAAGTTCTGCATTTAGGTAGGAAAAATCAAATGCATAATTATGGGGTAGGGGAGACTTGGCAGTAGTATGTGCGAAAATGATCTAGGGATCGACTCTTACTCTTTTCTACTGCTACAGACAAACTAACACAGCTACCCATCTTGATCAATTTAATAACAATATTGAAAAAAATAGCACACAATTATGACCATTCTGTATTTCTCATGCCTTGGGGAAGGCCATAATGTGCCCACTGGTTCCATCTGTAAGCAGTTTACCCTAAAGGCTTCTTGCCTCAAAGTGGCCCTTTGGGGGAAACTTCAGTGGCAACTGAGGGCAATTCAGAGATGCTGCCATCTACTTGCTTGGACTGTTGTTCCGCGGGAGAGGGTCCTGTTGTTTTCAGGGGTTGACATTGTTCCAATGCAGGCTTCAGCTTCAACATTCACACCCTCAGAGCAAAGGAGGAGTTGCTCTGACCTGCCTGCCCCCTCAAAAATCAAAACCTAAGAACAAGCATAAAGGGAAAGCCCAAAGAAACACTCAGTCTTCCTCAGCCACCCCTGCTATACAACCCTTCAATGATGGTTCACAAAATGGGGCATCTGATCCCTCCCCCTTGTTCTCCTTCTCCACATCTCTATGACACAAGGACAGATGACATTCATTCTGAAGGTTGAGCTGCTCTTTGATTTGACCAAGAGCTACTCAGAAGTACCTGGCATGCGTCACCCACTAGTTCTTGATCCAATCTTCCACCCTCTAGTGTCTCTGACACTGAATCCAAAACTTCTTTCAGAATTGCCCAGTGATGCTTTTAGGGATTCTACTCCTGTCTCTCCTAGTGAGAGCCTTTTCATTTATACACTGAACAAATGCTTAGAATAGCCCACTCCTTAGAGATTTACAGTGCCAAAAACTTAGAGTGCCAAAAATTTCATACCTGGTATTTCGGGTTCTGCAGCCCAAGTCAGTGGGCCAAGCTGAATTCCCTATGTTACAAGGGCTACTGGATACATCTTCAAGTTCATGGTAGTAGCTTCAAGCTCCAAAGGAGATAGAACACAAGGGACAGGAAGAAAAGATGGAGTCAGAGAAACTTCCAGCTTAGACAGAGAGGCAACCTATGAGAAGGTTCAATGTCCTATGCAAGTTAATGCACATTCAGCCAGGGCCCAGGCATATTCTGCTGCCTCTGTTTGAGGAGTTTCCTTGCTTGACATCTGTCATGCTGCCACATGGTCCTCATCCTCAGACTTTGAACACCTTTTGGAAAACTGAATGTTACTGCAAATGTATTTGATAATAGGCAGTCCTTCTTTTCATATTTCCTTCTCCCTCTTCAGACCATATAAAGAGTTCATTGTGTACCCAGAATCTACACATAATGAGGAGCCAGATAAAACCTCAGCTGTGCATATCTCCTTTTCTGTAGATTTAGTAAATGATGCCCAAATTAAGTGTGATAGTAGATACTTCAGTGGATAATTCATCAGGGAGTCAAACTAACCTGAATCAGTGCCTGAAAATCAGTTCGGAAATATGTTCTCTTTGAACTGAAACTAAGCCTAAACCTAACATTTCTCAGGGGCCTTGAACCTAAACTAAGACCAGGTTTTTCTGCTCAGGATTTTGGTTCTGGTTCATATTCAAGGCAACTGAACTATTTTAGGGAAAGAACTTCTCTAAATCAGATTCTGGGCTAATCTTCTGGTTCAATTTGACTCCCTATAATTTAGCATGAAAACACATGGTTAGTAATCTCAATTAAAGTAATTTCTTTAAAAAAAAAAACATTTTGTTTCCATTCTTTTTATTTACCAGTTTTCACATTGCTGTTTCTGTGCTCTGTGCCAGTCATCTTATCTGCAAGCTGTGGTTGAGATCAGGGGGCTGTGCCCAAAGTAATAAACTTCTTGTGTTTCCTCACATGCTGATGGGCAAGCCCTCTCATGAGCAATTAGCTGCACAGGGTAGCAGTAATCAGCTGTGTAAAGCAGTGGATATACACAGGATGTCTGGTTTAATTGTGCTTGCATGAGAGAGCTTCAGCAGAATGAGTTTTCTGGACTGGCCACTTGCAGTCGATCAAGAAAAATACACCCCATTATGTAGCATCATATAGGCATGTGATTAAGTTCTGCTGAAGACTTTGTGACTTGAAACATGAGCAAATAAGCCTGTAATGCCTCACCTTATTTTTCTCCAATGGACAATATCATTTATATGTAGTATTTTATTTTAACAAGACAGTCATACATTTCACTAGAAGTTAGAGATTAATAATAATACTAGAAAATGGTATTGTGCCATATGTTGTACTGGAAACAACAGAATTCACAAACAGCTTTAATGAAGAAGGGTGTTGTGTTAAATTCTTAGCATCTGGTAATCATTTTCACAATTGAAATGAGTAGTTCATGCATGTTGTACTTTACCCCTTCCTTTTCTCTGAAGTATACTTCATTTGCTCCCCCAAGTCTACCCAAGGCAACCATGTTTGTAGAAGATTGTTCTGCTGATTAAATTCAGTCACAATGAAAGACACATATCTTTTGCCTCCCTTGAGAAACAGCTAATGTCTCTCTTTCACAGAAAGGACACACAGAGTGAAAAAGTGTCTGCACTGCCTTGCTGCTTACACTCCTACTGATCTAATAACAGCCCAAGGTATAGTCAGTTCTTGAACAATTTTTTTTTAAGGCAGATTCCAAGTAACAGGTGGCATGTAAATCCTCAAAGGCTGCAGTCACACGGAGAATTAGCCACTCTACAGAGACGGAAGATAGGTGGATTTTCCAGGCGCGATCACACCGCAACATCTGGGAAGTGTAGAGCTCCCGTGGCTAACCCAAGGCTTCCAGCCGAAGATGCGGCGTAAAAAACTAGTACCTCCGAGGTACTAGTTTCCGGAAACCGTGGGGCAAGGGTGGGCGTCTGACCGCGTTTCTGGTGGTAGTTCGTGGCATCCAGTGCCCGCCCATGTCCCGTCGCAAAAAGTTTTTTTCCCAAGTCTCCACGGGATGTGCACAAGCACCCAATGGCGCATGCGCACACTTCGGTTTAAAAAAACCCACAACCCCGTTTGCCACGGCAGCAGCACCTAGCCATTGCTGCTGTGATCACGCCACGCCACTTCTTTGCCGCACCGCAGGGTTGTTGTGTGATCGGCACCTCCCCCCGAACCACGGGACATTGGCGGGACGTGTGATCCGGCGGCCACACGTTAGTTTGCTCCGGGGCAAACAGCCACGCCCCCCCCTGCATTTTCCGGCCCATGTGACCGGGGCCAAAGTTGGTTTTCTTGATGGTGGGACTGTAATTGTCCCTGCTATACTTGTTTGTTTCTTTAAGTACATAAGGAAATACTTAGAAAATTGCAGTAATACCTATAGCATCACATAAAACACTGGCATCCATTTTAGAGCAACTATAAAGTTATCATGTTTTCTGGCATTGCATTTGAGAGTCGTCTAACAGGCAAAATTGTACAGGCAAAACTTTACTTGGAATGGATATGCTATGAGGGGGGTATCACAACTGGCTGAGGAGCTGCACAAGAAACGTACCCCTCCCTCAATAGTCACTGTGGATAATTTTGATCACACTTTTCCTCCTATTTTAAACACTATGACATTCTTCCTGAGATGGCGCAGGGCTCTGTTTGTAGCAGGAACTCCTTTGCATTTTAGGAGACACACCCCTAATGTAGTCAATCCTCCAAGAGCTTACAGAGCTCTTCTTACAGGGGCTACTGTAAACTCTCGGAGGATTGGCTACATTAGGGGTGTGTCACCTCATATGCAAAGGAGTTCCTGTTACAAAAAGAGCCCTGCTGGGGATACCCCAATGTGACTGTATTACATATTGACCAACTTCAATAGCTACTAAAATGTTGTTTGACTGGTCCATTCTTGTCATGATTGAGTCATTCTAGATATTCAACTAAGAAAAGCTGGAGGACTAGGAAAAACTCTGGTAAAGCTGGAAATGTTTGCACATTCAACTTGGTAATTTTCTGTTTTGGCAATGGGACAGTCCTAACAGTGCTAGAATTGAACATCATACACTCATTGATACAGGTTCCTTTAGAGTTCAGACAATCAAATAAATACAAATAAGTAGGTTCAAATATATTTTTTTTTAGTATTGTCTATTCTGGTTAGCAAGAGCTTTCTAAGTACTCAGGCAGAAAGGCCATTTGCTTCCTGTTCCGTTAACTGTACATACATAGGATAAAAACTTCAAACTTCTGGATGCAAATCATGTATTCTATCACTAAAACACAGCTCTCAGACTTTGAAATGGGTTATTTCAATTGAATTTTGGTAGGTATCTTGTAGATTTCTTGTAAGTCAAAAGGCAGAATAGGGTTAGAAAAGATTTCATTTGTAAATCAAACACAAATTCTATTATGGTGGAAAGCAAAGCCTTTAAACAATGTTTAAAAGGGTTTTTTAAATTAAGAAAATTGTTGGCTGTAGTGATGCACATTGATTTTAAGGTCGTGGGCTTGGCTGTTCTTATAATGGTGGGTGTCAACAAGCTCTATTTCCATGAATGAGAAGCCTGTCATGGAAATGGACTGATGCCAATCAAAAAACCTGATGCATAAAAAGTATAAAAGACCAGTAGGTTCGCATACCTTCCCCACTGAGACAGTGAAAAGAACTTTGATTCAGATGCCTGTGCTAGAATTGAATACAGCAGTCATCATTTCCTCTTACCAAACATTGGCCCTGGTCACACGGGCCAGATAATGCGGGGGGAGGCGTGGCTCTTTGCATCAGTGCAATTAGACCCGCCAGAACGCAATCAGATGCGACAGCGGCACATCACGGTTTTGTCCGTCAATGCGTGCACTTCAAGGAGGACAGCGGGGGAAAGCTGAGTGCCGGCGCGATCACACGGAACGATTCCATCAGCAGCCTGTGGCAAACCATTTGCTAGTACATTTGTTGAGATACTTTTGAACTGCGCAGCTTTGGCGGCATGCCACGGGTTGGCCACGGTGTGCTACGCTTGCCAGTTGTTGCGGTGTGATCGCGTCCTGAAAATCCGCCCAGCATTCGTGGCTCTCCTGTGGCAAATTCGGCGTGTGAATGGGGCCATTAAATGGCATTCCCTTTTTTAAAAGCAAACCCATTCCCCCCCCTATTCTTGACCATAACTAGAGGGGGACTCTGGAGGCAAGGCAATTCCAGTTAAATGTGACCACAGAGCTTTGTACCATCAACTGCAATTTCTCAATTTCTTGTTGGCTGAGTAGCAGTTCTTGATCTTTGCACTGCTATTTCAGTGAAAAGAGAGAAAAGGTCAGTGAATGTCATTGATTTTCTCTGACAGGTCCATAACTGTAGTGCTTGAGAAGCTGCTACGGAGGGCTCAGATCACATAAAATGCTGGAAATGGGCCATAGGCATAATAGGGGAAACTAAATATGCTTTAATCCACTTCCGGGGGGGGGCGGATTCAAATGAAAATGCAAAATCTTGTGCTTCTCACAAGACATTTTCAGTTCTCAGTGTCAAACTGATTGTGAAAAATTTACATCATGTATCAGCTATCTTCATAGTAGCCTTTTCAAAACAAGCAATCAGTATCCATCTATAGAAGGGAAGCTGGTGGATGAAGTTGCCACTACAAGCTAATTTACAGGAATGTTCTGAAAGTTCCAGCTGTGAATTTAATTCCCAAGTGCACATGGGATGATTCAGATTGGGACCATGGCGCAGTGAGAAGAGGGGCATTAGCTTCCCCCCTCCATGCCACTTTTATGACCTGAAATGACCCTGAGGAACTCCTATTTGCCCTGCTGGAAAAATTTACATGGTGTGATGGCTATAGGTAAGTTTCCCAATGGCAGCTCCCTGGGGCCATTTCACATTGGGTAAAGGTTGAAGCTACTTCTCCTCCCATGCTGTGGTCCCAATCTGAATGGGCCTGTGTATACCTAAGGATTAAATTCCCAATCTCACTCCAAAGATTCTGTAGCAGCCAAATGTCCACAACATGGGCTTTGTAACATGTGAATCAGCCCCAGATGACTGTGTCTTCTGACTCCCTATAAATTAAAAAAGCCTCACATTAACACAGCTGCAAAACAACATATTGAATCAGGTGCTAAGTTTCCAAACATTTCTCATGAAGCATGCATTAGTGTTGTCAAATATACTTATTTCCACTATTTTTCATCTTTAACCTTATATTGCAATTTTCTTATAATATATTAGAATATCAAAAGATCCAAAAGCAACTGGATATTCCTAAAAGCTATGGCCAGCCGGTGGAGAAGGCAGGAAGCTAGGCTAGATGGGTATCTTGGTCTGGTAGAGGGTGAGGGGGGAGAAAAGGATTGTTCTGTTGTAGTGGATGAACTTGGAATGGAAAGCAGAGCAATCTGAACTACAAGACATATTTCAGACCAAGTCTCTTCCTACTAGTATCGTATAGCAATAAAATAGATTGTTTTAACAACATGTCAACGGTTATATGGTGTGTACTACCAGCTGACCAGACAATCACCTTTGTACACTAGAGGATGTCAGGCAGCATAAATAAATACACTACTTTTAATCATTGGTAGGTGGGTATGTGCTGCCTTTGTAAATATTCACACAGCTATAGGAACAGACAGCTACAGAAAAAGTGATGGTACAATAACAAGACTGAAAGAATGGTGCGATTTCTAAGTAAAATATTTACCCATCTTTTAAAACACAAAGTAGAAGATAGTTTTGTCTGGGCGTCTACCTGGCATTTCTTTGGCAGGCAGCAGGAGTGCCAGAAGGCTGACTAGCAACAAGATGAGCCATCCCAAACAACACTAGGAAAAGTTAAAGGAAACAGGAAAAGAGGAAGGCCCAGATGAGATGGATTGAATCAATAAAGCAAGCCACGGCCCTCAGTGTGCAAGACCTGAGCAAGGCTGTTAACCATAGGACATTTTGGAGGTCATTAATTCATAGGATCGCCACAGGTCAGAAGCGACTTGATGGCACTTAACACACACAAACACATTTTTTAACTGACGGGAACCTCCATATTCAGAAGTACTACACCTCTGAGTGCCAGTGTCAGGAGGCAATACCAGGGAAAAGCTTTGGCTTCTAGGCCTTGTTGTTGGATCTCCAGAGGAATTTTTGGCTACTGTGAGACAGAATGCTGGACTATATGGACCACTGGTCTGACCCAGTAGGGTGCTTCTTATGTTCTAAGTGGACCATTTTGATTCTCCTTCAGCCTTGGCAATTTGGGAAGAGAGTAATTCTTAAATGCTATAACAGAAGAGCTAATGTGTTCAGTCTACCTGAATGGCCTCCTTTGTAACCACAGTTAAAATGAATGGAAACTGCACATGATCATAACCTCAATTTATGTTGATGAGGCTTGCTCTAGACATGACATTGCTATTCAAAAGTGTCCCAGTCTCCTGCAGCTCCTTGAGCACACACATAACTGTGCACTGCCAAAACTTACTATCAGATGTGGCAGAAAAGGAAGCAGTGCTGCCTTATGTGCAGAAGAGTCACATAGAACTTTGGCTAATGTGTTATGAAGCCATAAATGTCTGTCTGTCTGTCTGTCTGTCTGTCTGTCTATCCCCTCACTGTGTTACATGAAAGAGTGATTCTAATCTCTAATCACCCTGGAATGAAAAGAGGGCCATTAGTAAGAAGTGAATTTTCAAGGAGAAAAGCACTCACCCATTTCTCAAAACACAGTGGTGATTCTCAGTAAAGGGTAGCTATAACTTTTAATATTCTCTTTCTTCCTTCTCTGTTCTTATAAGGTCACTGAAGTCTGAAACGGAACCTCATGGTTTCTGCTGACACTTGGCATTGGCAAAGTTGTTTCCTCGGTTTCATTAATGAAGCAGTTCTTGTTCCTTGTGTCTCATGCAATTTACCTCCACCTTGGCAGTGAAAGAGGCTGCTTCCTCCTGTGTGTAAATGCATGATAAAGGGCAGATGAAAGGACGGGAATGTGTATGAGTCATCAAAAGGGCTCCTCCTTGAGCTGTTTGAACTTTGATATTTCACAGCTGTAGCTGCAGAATGTTTCTTTTAAGGAGACTCAGTAGCATAAATTTGATGTTTATATAAATATTTTATAGTGGTATTTTACTATTTGTAGGTATTAATGTAAGTGAAAGAGTCTGAGGATATTAATCCCCCCTCCTTCCAGTTCGTCCTTGTGTCTTTCGCTCATATCTGCAAAACTAGCCACTATGGAGCAGTTAAACTAAAGGAACGTTGAAAACTGTCTGAATTTTTAGAGAGCAACTAGTAATTCCGATACCTATATAAAGTTTGAGACCAGTGGCAACTTTAAGACCAAGAAGGTTTTATTCAAAGTATAAGCTTTCGTGTGCAAGCACATTTCTTCAGATACAGTAGAATAAAATCTCCTCAAGCCCTACTTACAGGAAAAGAGGGGGGGCAGCCATTAGGAAGGGCCACTCAGAGCCAAGATGCATAAGTAGAGCTGAAACTGGATCTAGTGGCCACCAAATGAGGAGGGAGCACTCACTGGAGAAGATTGAAGGTCAAAGAAGACGGGGACGGCAAAGGATGAGATGGTTAGACAGTGTCATAGATGCAACGAACATGAAATTGAGCAAACTTCAGAGGACGGCAGAAGACAGGAAGGCCTGGCGTGATCTGGTCCATGGGGTCGCGAAGAGTCGGACTCGGCTGTGCGACTGAACAACAACAAAAGATCAATGAATGGCAGCAAATTAGCTTGTAAAACAAGAGGTAACAAAGAGATGTGAGGACAAAGCTAGAGTCCAGCGGCAACCCCAAGATAAACCAAGCTCAGCCCTGAGTATGTGAGAGACCAGAGACTCAGGATGTGCACACTTCTTCACATACATTGAAATAGATTTCCTCAAATATTACATGCAGGTGGGGAGGTTAGTTTATTTATTTATTTATTTATTCGATTTTTACCTCGCCCTCACTGCCAAAGCAGGCTCAGGGTGGCTTACAAAAGATAAAACATAAAACAATTATAACATAGCCAAAACCATATAAAACCATATAAAATACCTGATATCATAGAGTGCTAGCTAGTTGTAATTAATATTTAGAGATGGCGGCGACAGTTATGTTAGTATAATCTCTGCTCTCTGGTCTGCCTTGCTCATCACTCTAATCATATATATGCGGCAAGCACAGGCTGTAACGATGGAATCAGGGTACGGGCTTTATCTTTCTCAAGTTTCGTTAACGGTCTTTAGTGATAATGTTGTTGATGGTGTTGTTAATGGTGGTGGCTCCTTAACCAAAGGCCTGATAGAAGAGCTGCGTCTTGCAGGCCCTGCAGAACTGTAAAAGGTCCCGCAGGGCCCTGATCTTTTTTGGGAGCTCGTTCCACCAGTGCAGAGCCGCCACTGAGAACTCCCTAACCCTGGTTGTTACCAGTCTGATGTCTTTGGGGCCTGGGAAGGTCAATCAATTTTGAGACCCTGAATGCAGTGCTTGCTGGGGTACATATGGGGAAAGGTGACCCCTCAGGTATGTCGACCCTTGAAAATAAAAGACTTTAAAGGTAAGAACCAGCACCTTGAAGCGAATTAGCTAATTAAAGCTGGTGGCGATGGGTTTCGAGGTGTCATTGAGGAACTATTCCCTAAGGAACTTAAAGAAGCAGTGGACTGCCTCCTCTTGAAAAAAAAAATCTCTGGACCCAGCTGAATTGGTGAATTACTGTCTCCAATCTGCCGTATCTGGGCAAAATAATAGAGAGGGCTGTGGCAATTCAGCTACCGAGCTTTTTGGGTGACGCTTCCTTCTTAGATCCCTTCCCATCCAGTTTTCACCCAGGCCATGGGACGGAGACAGCACTGGTTGCCCTGTCACGGATGACCTCTGGAGGCATCTAGATCAGGGCGGCTTGGCAGTGCTGTTGCAGTTGGACCTGTCAGCCGTATTCAACATGGTCAACCATCAGTTACTGATCCACTGCCTTGCCAACATGGGAGTTCAGGGGTCTGCCTTACAATGACTTGCCTCCTTTCTCTGAGGTCGGGGACAAAGGGTGGTGCTAGAGGAACAGCTATCCTGAAGGCACTCATTGAATTGTGGAGTGCCCCAAGGGGCAGTCTTTTCCCCGATGCTGTTTAACATCTATATGTACCCCCTTGCCCAGATTGCCCGGAGGCATGCGCTGGATTGTCACCAATATGCAGATGACACCCAGATCTATCTGCTGTTGGTCAGCCAGTCTGAGTCTAAACTGGAAGATCTGGACCAGGTGTTACAAACTATGGCTGATTGGTTTAGACTGAGCCGACTAAAACTGTATCCAATGAAGATGGAGGTCCTGTGCCTGAGTCGGGGTGGTCCGAGGGTGGGGATCCCACTCCCGACCTTCAATGGGGAACCATTGGTGCCAGCGCTGGGGGTTAGGAGCTTGGAAGTGCTCTTGGACGCCTCCTTGACAATGGAGGCCCAGGTAGCAGCCACTGCCAGGTCAGCCTTTTACCATCTCCAGCTGATTAGGCAGCTGGTTTCCTTCCTCATCCGCAACAACCTGGCAACGGTGATCCATGCCATGGTTACCTTGAGACTGGACTACTGTAATGCTCTCTACATGGGGCTGCCCTTGTCGCAAATCTGGAAGCTGAAGCTAGTGCAAAATGCAGTGGCCAGGCTCCTGATGGGACTCTGTATGCAGGAGCACACCCAGCCTGTACTAAAGGCATTGCACTGGCTGCTGATATCATACCAAGTTTGCTTCAAGGTGCAGGTTCTTACCTTTAAAGCCCTATATGCTCAGGGGCTGACATACCTGAGGGACTGCCTTTCCCCATATGTACCCCAGCGAGCACTGCGTTCAGAGGCACAAAACTGACTGACCCTCCCAGGCCCTAAAGATGTCAGAGTGGCAACAACCAGGGTCAGGGTGTTCTCAGTGGCAGCTCTGTACTGGTGGAATGAGCTCCCAGAAGAGATCAGGACCCTGCGGGATCTTTTACAGTTCTGCAGGGTCTGCAAGACGGAGCTCTTCCACCAGGCCTTCGACTAAGGAGCCACAAAATAATCACTAAAGAGGTGTCCAACTCAACCATTACAGCCTGTGCCAGTCGATAAAGATCGAGAACTGATGGAAAGTAACTGTTACCGCCATCTCTAATGTATTAGCTTACAACCAGCTAGCACTTTATGTTTTGATCTGTTTTTAGATGGTTTTAATTATGTGACAACTGTTTATATGTTATGTTTGTAATCCGCCCTGAGCCTGCTTTTGCAAGGAGAGCGAGGTATGAATCAAATAAATAAATACTTGAAATTGGAAAAAATATTCAGAGTAAATGTTAAAGGCTTTTGGCTGCTATCTTCACATCATTTATTTTTAGATTACCTTCAGATCCCCAAGTCTACATCAGAATTGATTCATCACCAAATATTCCTTAGAGTGAAATTTAAAGATGAATCTGCAGGATCCTACTTGGGAGAAGCATTCAGGGAGTGTTAAAGGAAACAAATCTAGTCAGAACAAACCAAAGTCAGTTTCATAAAGTTTGCTGAGATTTCTTGATAACAGGAGTTGTGTTTTGCATATCTCCCCCGCCAAGGGCTTTCACCCGAAGGAAAATGTATCTGGGATTCCAGGGCAGTTAGTAGGGTTTCCTGACATATGTTTGTTTTATGTATTTCTAAAGTTTAGTTATCTCAAACAGAAAGAGAAGTAGTAAACACAACAGTGTTTGGGCTGTACCACTTTAGAGTGCAGGTAGATGCTCACACAATGAAAGTTCCTCTTTACCTCCCAAAATCCCTTGAACATTAAATTGCCACATTATGGAGAAGTTCAGGCTAATATCCTCCTCAATGACATCTGATAGTCTGTGGGGAATTTTTCAGTTGTGTCACACATGTTTACCACTTATCAGTTGCGAGAAAGATGGATTAAAACATCCCTGAATTTCATCTAAGGTGAAAAGTTGAGCTAATTCTGGAAGAACCTGCTAAAGAGAAACAAATATTGAATATTTGATGGATACTGGTTGGAGGTCAGGAGATTTCTGACTTGTTCTCATGATGAAAACATAGATATGTCCTTGAAGATGTTAATTTGAAGTTTGGCAGATACCTGTGAAGCATCTCAAAAAGGACTGATCTGTAGGGGAAATGCCAATAGTGTATAACTGAGTCTGAAGAATGCTACCATTCCCATCCCCAACCTTGCCGTAAGCAGCCCATACTAATGTTATTCCTTTAGAACTTAAATCTCCTTTCAACAGAACAATATGTAGAGAAATGTAAAAGAAGAAGAAGAGACCTAAAAGTAGGTTTCCATGTAAGCAGGATTTGTTTTTCAATGAATGGCACTCTGGACACAAGGACACTTTGGTTTCTAAAGGTTTTTTAACTAAGATGTACGATGCCACTTTTAAATAACATTTCCATTTTTAAAAAGTAAAAGGGGCGTTTTGTCAATAGACCTGTAGAAAATAAGGCTGAATGTTTTGTTTGATTGTTATTCATTTCTGGCTCAATCAAGTTCAGGCACTCAGCTTTAAAAACAAATCCACAGAAACTCTTCCATGCCCTTTTAGGCATTGATATGCTGTTATGATGTCCTTATCCTATCACTTCTAGCTCCAGTCAAATAGCCTGCCAAAAAGCAATGTCTTTGTTCTGCAGTGGCTGTGGGCCAAGAGGAAAGAAACTAGAGTTATTACTACTCTAAGCTAATGGAAATTCTCCCATAGCCTGAGTGGTATTGCTCCTGCTTTTACATCCAAGAGATCTTGTTTGGTCCCAGTAGAGGGAGATTCCTTACATATTCTCTTTCCTTTCAATGCTGAATGTTCAGATACTTGTAAAGAGCTATCAAATTGCCTCCTTGTTTCGTTCACTCTGTGTTCTTCTTTTTAAACCCAGGCTATATCTTATTTTAAAACTTTCCATAGGTCATTCCTTCCAGTGAATTCATTCTCATCTTACCCTTTATGTGCATTCTTTCCACTCATGCTGACTTCTGTATTGTAGGGATGAGCATTGTGTTTGAATTTTTTTTTTAATAAAAAGAACCTTTTCCAGTCATTTTTCCTAAAATCAAAATGAATGAAACAAATCTAAAGTAATTTGGTTTAATTTCTACATCATGTTTATTGGCAGGGCCATTCTGTTCTATGCGAAAAGGGCAGTCGTTCAGAGTCCACCACTGATAGGGGTCCACTGTGTTGGGGGGGGGAGATAGGACCTCCAGGAACTGCTTTTTGGTCGGTAGAGGGAGGAGGAGGCAAGAAAGTTGTGCTTTGCAGGTGGAGTTCCTTCTGTCAGCAGAAACCTCCCAGAGGATCCAAGTGTATGAGTGTGTGCATGCAATTCAGAGAGAAGCTCTGTAGACACAGTATCACAATGTGCAGGAGAAACCTGGAGGGGCAGCAGGACTCTGTGCACTAGTCCTGCCTCTTCCTTGATGGACTTCCTACATGTACCTGCCTCAGCATGGACATAGCACCTACCATTGTACATGCACACATGTGTGTCAGCGCTATGGTTAGGAACATTGGAAGGACAGCATTCTTTATCATTGGGATGCTACATCTGTGTATACTTTTTCCCTTCAGGCATACATGCATAGGCAGGAAGCAGGGCCAGCACACTCCCTCTCCTTCTTTATGCATTGGTATATCCATTCATATGGGAACCCAGTGGCCTGCAGGATGTCATTTTGCCCTCACTCCAAACTAGTGCCAGATCTGGTTGTTTGGCTTAAGGGGAAATCAAGGAGACATCAGACTCAAAAGGGGGAAGGGAGTCGTGAAAGATTAAACTGCCATCTAAGCCTTCCAAAACAAACAACTCCTGCAAAAGAAGAGTATTCTGGGTACTTTCCCCCTCGTCCCTCAATCATCAGTGGCTTCACAGAGGCTTTCTTCATTCTATATAGGCAGCATTCCACTAGCACCTCTTTGCTTCTTTTCTCATAAGTCTGAGCATTTGATGGTTCTTTCTGGTGCTTATCGACGAATGTATAATGTATGTTTCCTGGGTTTCTATTTCCAGTGGTGGGTTAATTTATCTCTGTCTGTGTCTATACGTGTAACTAAATTCTATGAGTTGTGTGCAACTAAACGGGGTGTGCCCACAACTGGTTTGTCTGGAATGAGAGAGAATGAATTGGGGGAAATCCTGAGGATTCAGTACATTCTGTGGAACACAGCAGTGGGCCCACTACCTAGAATGCTTACACTACATGGATGGCCCACCCTCCTCAGAGGTGGAGTACATTGTATTCAGATGCCTAGTTCTGTTTGCCTCACTTTGGAATAGATGCAGGTGAGCACATGATTCAGTAAGAACATGGTGCTGTACCTGTACTTGGAATGTAGAGATAAAGTGAAGGTTCAACTGGCCAAGATGGTGTGGCATACTGTATAGCTCACTAGTAACATCTGGAAAAGTCAGAGTGCCCAGCATGCCTACCTATCCCTAACTGCTCATTGTTGGCAGCAGCATCTGGGATGCTTAGGTTCTCAACAAGAACCTTCCTGCCTCTAGGCCACCACCTCATGATTTCATAGTGACAGAGGACTGTAGTAACAGGAGCAAAGGATTAAGGGAAGCTGTAGACATATTGCATTGCACTCATATGTTACCTGGCAATAATGGATGCCCTATCCATGAGGGCAGGAAGTAGGGTTGCCAAATCCTTTTGACTCACCAGCGGGAGAGGCTCCGTCCCGGCCGGGAGTTCGGCGTTCGTTCTTGCGCGTGCGCGCTTTGCGCGCGCGCATGCCGCGACGCCACCGGAAGTGACGTCAGACGTCGCTGACGTTGGGGGCGTGGCCGAGCTCGTCGGGGGGAAAACATATGGTTTCCCCCCCCGACGAGCTCAGCCACGCCCCCAACATCAGCGATGTGACTGCGTCATCTCCACTGACGCAGCTTCGGGGGCGGGGTTTCCCCCGGGCCCGGATTCCTCCGGGGCGGAACTCGGGGGCTCCGAAGCGGGGGGTTCCCCGCCCCCCGGGCACATTTGGGAATCCTAGCAGGAAGGGTGGTGCTAGTTCCTTTCATAATCAGGCAGGAAGAATCTCTTGGAGTAGGGAGTAAAATGCTGGAAAAATTTCACCCAAAGAGGGAACAGAAATGTGCTTCCTATTTAAACCAGCAGAAAATGAATGTGTAAGGTAATGGACGAAGAGAAAACAATATTTTCAAAACAAGTCTGAACAAAAATGAAAAGGCATTTGCACATCCCTACTGCACAGGGATGTTTTCCAAATTGTGCTTAGGTTTCCAAAAGCTTTGGAAACAAAAGTGATTTTTGACATATTGATGTCTATTTCTGTGACAGTGCCATATTAACAAGGAATCATAACCTTTAAACCCTGGTTGCTACAGTGATATTACTAATGATATTTATACCAATTGATAGAATAAAGCCTTGTTCATGGGGAATGAGGTGACAAAGGCCGGGGGGGGGGGGGGGGAAGAGCACAAGACATATGAAGCAGGTAACATCAGACATAATGGCAGCTAGCTGACACACACGTTCCTAAATCAGTTGACTCCATGATGTGTCACTCAGAAACTGTCCCTATCCACTGGCTGTGTTGCCTGAGTCCCGCCCACGGTGCGCTCCATCAGCTATTGGCCCGTCAGCTGCCACTCAAGAGTACTAACCCTAATTTCCTTGCCCACAATGAGGTTTCAGAAACTTTGTGCAGTCTGGCCTATAAGTGGTCTGCAAACACAGAAAGATGTGATGGTATGCAACAGAGTCCTCTCCAATTGGCAGGCGATAAGAAACCCAAATAGGACCTCTGTGTTTTACCCCACAGAACAAATAGCAGGTCCAGAGAGGAAAAAGAAGGGAAAGGTTGAACCCCCCCCCCCATCTTTCCCTGGCCCAACTCCATACTTCATCCTTCCCAAAACTAACATTAAAAAAAAGCAGAGATCCATTCAGATACTTCCCACCATCTCATCTCTTTTTGGCCCACAGCATTTATTTATAGAAATACTTCCCATTATGCATCTGATAGTTACCATTATTTTACAGTTTATTGTATATGAAACGGATTGTGTCTGATTCATTGTTCAAGTGGGTTAAAACTAGGGTAAATCCTCCCATCCCAGTATGCTAAGGAATTTGCCTCACCTCATTGCACTGGAGAAGAATCAACTACATCAAAAAGACTAGCAGTCAGCTGTTCAGGTTTTCAAAGTAGGGCAAATTTCAGAATTCATCGCAAGTATTCAGACACTTCAGAATAATGAGATGGCAAACAAAAGTGTGTATCAAAAATCCCTTATGTTTGTGACTTGCCTGTCCAAAGGAGCTCAAAGTGATGCTGTTGATTTAGGATTATTATCTTGCCTTTTGTTATCCTTGATTGTGAAATAAACATTAATGAGGTAGTGACAGGAGAGGAGCTTTTACTGTACCTTTCATCACAAGCTGTAAATCAAAAATGGACCAGAAAAAGATCATAACCTTCAATAAGGTCACTCTGATAGCCCTTGTCTATAAGGTGGGACTTGGTCATATACAACTCTGCTATTTTTTCAACCCAAGAGATCCAGAAGTTGTAAATCTGCAGTGGTGATAAATGTCAAATTGATGGCATTCTTTTTACAAAAGCAAAGAATTGTTCAGAACTTCTTCACTTAATTTGTTTTGTAAATTGTTTATCCCATAACCAAGTTAGCGTTTAATTTATTAGTACTCCACAGCCAGAGTCTCATATTACATAGGAGGTTAATATTCTGAATTAGGCACACATCTTCGTTCATTATTCTGGGCAAATCTCAGGTGACCTTGTGCTTACACTGAATTAGATATAATCATTTATGATTGCATTATACATAAAACACTAAAAAAGTTAACAGAAATCAGTTAGGAGGAGGAACAGCAGCACTAGGGTTGCCTGACTGCCCAGTGCGGGTGGGGGGTCTCCTGCTTTCGGTTGCTCCTCCCCCCCCCCAATCACCCCCTCCTACCATCAGGAACCCAGAAATCATTGCAATGTGCCTACGAAAATGAAGTGGTGTAGGCACGTTGAGGACATCAGCAAATTCTACCATAAAGTTTTGCCCAAAAACCAGAGTGTCACCCCTGATGTACCTGACATGCCTACATCACTTTCTATTTACTTATACACGTTGCAATGCTCCTCCCCATTCCTGGAAAGTCCCTCCCCCACCGGTGTAACAATAGGACCTGGCAACCCCAAGCAGCACAAAAATCCCTTCCTAAAGATTTGCAGTATAATGCAGGGATTTCTCATTTGAGTTTGTATACTGATCACTCCTCAAGATTGCAGCAGATTTGTTTGATACTTAATTGGTTAGATTAATTTTTATACCTTCCCCTCAAATTTTTTTTGGTAAACTTTCATACAATCGTTTCATGCTAGATTCTTTTAGTGAATAGTTGTCACAGCACAATCTTATACATATTTACTTGAAAGTAAGTCCCATGGATTCCAGTGGGGCTTTCCTTTAAGTAAGTTTGCATAGGATTGCAGCTGTAATTATCTCTTCCACATAGTTGACATTAAACATTAAGTATCTCCTACATAAGCCTTGCTAGAGTGCTAGAGAATGCTGGGGGGGGGGGGGGGGGGGGTAAGGTGGAGATTCAATTGCACGCTTACTGCACCATCTAGTGGATGCTAAGTGATATTAATGTAATTTTTAAAACTCAGCTTTTGAAAAAAACTAGTTATGAATTTAGAGACTACTGATCACATTGAACCCCTTTCAGAGTTTATTTTTCTTTCAATGAAAAAAGAGTAAATATATCATGGTTCTAACTATTACAGAAAGGGTAATTGTATAGAACTACAATATACGTCTTAAATGTGGCCTTTCTAAGCCATGATACTTCTCATGGTGCCTACAGTTTTGTAAAAACTGAATGACATGGTAAGGTTTTGACTTATATTTCTATGATGATTCTAGTGGGTTTTTAAAAAATGATTAAATTGGAACAGAAAACTGGGCACCTGCACCTGTGATCACAAATGCCTTCCTCACCTGGCTTCACTTGTGATTGGAAATTGTCACAGAGGCATTATCAATCACTTCTTAGGCAGAATAGAGTAGAATTGGTGAATTCGAGGCTGAAAACCAGCATGTGTAACTATCAGGTGCCAGAGTTGAGGGTTACATCCAGGTAACATAACGGCATGTAGAAAGCAGTTTTTTAGGTGTAGATTGCGGTTGTTGAATCAGAGCCAGCATGGGAAGAGACAGCCACAAACTCACTGAGTGTCTGTGGTCTGTTACTATCCCTCAGCCTAATTTACCTTGCCAAACCTACAGCATTGTTGTAAGGATAAAATGTGAAAGAGCCATTATGCCACACAATCAATGTGATTTTTCCTGCTATGAAATGGTACAACTCCTTGAATTACATTGGTAATGTTATCCTCCAGAATTCTCTGTGTAATGTAGGGAACATTCTGAATCTTTCAGAGCATCTGTTTGCTTTCTCTATTGGATATTCCTTGCCTACTTCCTATTGTATTCTCTGTATGATCACAACCCACTCCCCAATTCCCTGCTCTTAGCTGGTGTTTCCCGCCACTGCTCTGAGTAGTGACGAGAGGAAAATATATTTTTAATGGCTTCTGGCTGATGGTGTGACATCACTTCTGGGTTTTCCTAGATATGTCTTCTTCAGGAATTGCTGAAAACTCTGTGGTTTTACCATAGAGTTTTGACCAATTCTAAGAGAGGCATGATGTCACTTCCAGGGTTTCCCAGAAGTGATGTCAAAGCAGTGGCCACCTGCCATGCCCCTGCCCACTGGCAACTGTAATTCTCTGGGATCTGTCTATCACTCTCTTTTCAAACCCCTTTCTGTCATGTATGCCATTGTCTCCAGAATTCTCATGTAACAACCAAGTGCCGGTTGAATTTGGCTTGAAATTAGGCTCAGGTGCCTAATTTATACTATAATAGCCCATTTCTGTTGGACACACACACATACATACAAACACACAATTAAGGCTGTGAAGTTGCCCCATGCAAGAGCAGCTTTTTGAACACAGGATGGCTTTGGCTGGAAGTAGATAAGATTACATGAAGTATATGGGGAGGGTGGAAAGAGGCAAAGAGCAAAGTGGTTCTATTTATATTGTAGTCATGGGTTTGCAAATCAACAAGGAAGGAAAAACTACCATATTCTATTTAACACCAGGGCTATTTCTGGGCCAGAATACACCAGAACGGTGTTCCGGCTGGTGTCTCGGCCCGCCCCTCCCTGCTTGCGGGAAAGTGCCCTGCATGCCCGGTCTCTGCATGGAGACCAGGCATTCGGCACCTTTGGCACCTCCCTTTAAGTGCAGGGAGCCTGGGGAAAGCGCCCCGCACACCCAGTCCTCACGTGGAGGCCGGGCGTCTGGTGCCTTTGGGCTCCCTGCATTTAAAGAGAGTGAGATCACTTTAAGTACAGGGGAAATCACCCCATAAGCCTGGTCTCCACGTGGAGACTGGGCATTCACCGCTTTCAGGCTCCCTGCACTTAAAGGGATCGAGCTCCCTTTAAATGCAGGGAGCAGGAGAAAAGCACCCCGCATGCCCTGTCTCCATGCAGAGACTGGGCATCTGGCACCTTCAGGCTCCCTGCACTTAAAGGGATCAAGCTCCCTTTAAGTACAAGTAGCCGGGGGAAAGCGCCCTGCATGCCAGGTCTCCATGTGGAGACTGGGTGTCCGGCGCCTTCGGGCGCCCTGCATTTAAAGGGGGCTTGCTCCCTTTAACTGCAGGGAGCCGGTGGGAAAGGGCCCTGCACGCCAATACCAAGGCCTCCCGGCTCCCTGCTCTTAAAGGGAGCTCGCTGGAGCCTTGTAAGAAAAAGCAGGCAACGCGGGAAAGGGCCCCATTGGGGTTTGCAGTGCTTCCTTCTCCGCTCTCCCTGCTCCCAGTAAGTGCTGGTGTGGGCTGGCGATGGGGGGGTCATGGGAGCTTGATGGGGGGGCTGCAGGGGGGCTTGATTGGGGGGAGGGAATCCTTTTCTCTCTTTTTCCCTCTTTTCCCTCTTTCCTTCTTTTTTTCTGCACTGTCAGTGGTGTGGCCTAATATGCTTATGTGTTTCTGACCTTGGGTGTGGCCTATTATGCCTATTATGCTAATGAGTTCCTGCAGGGCTTTTTCTACAAAAAGAGATCTGTTTAACACTATGCAAGAGATCACACTTCCTTTAACATTCCAGTTCATTTTAGGACAAGTTGCTGAACCCAAAATCAAAGTGACATAGCTAAATTCATTTCTGGGAGGCCTCACTGAAATACATTTCAATCATTTAGGAGTGGCTGCAAAGCAACTCAAAAAATTATGAGGCATATGGGTCACAGAGCTTCTGGAATATGAAATGTAATGTACTACTGCCTTTTGGTACAGAAAGTGCCAGTATCTTTTTAATCCATGTGCTCAATGGTAGCATATAGGTTAGATTTTTTATTAATACAGCATATTTTAAAATTGCATGTCGCAGTTTCATGTACTTCATATATTCTTATTAAAACTGAAATCATATTGCCAAAAAAATGATATGAAAATATGCATTTTTGGTTACCCAACCTATATATATATATAAAAGAAAGTCCCCTCACTGTAAAATTGATGCCCAGGCCAAACCACTGGACCTAGATACACCAAATTCGGAGAGAGCGCTCCCACTGTGGTGTAGGTGCTCGCTAAGAAGGGATTTTTAGAAATTCAACCCCTCAGTGGGTCAAAAGGGGGGAAATGTGCTCCCCCCATTGATTCCTTTTTTATATAATTTTTATTTTATTTTCTACATCAATCCTACAAAGACTGCACACAAACTTAAATTACAGCTATACAATGACCATATATGCTAATAATTAATATCTTAAGTCAAAGCTTTTCTCTTATTCAAGTTAAGAATAAAGATTCTATCCTATTATTTCGATATGCAAAAAAATTAAAATTATTGTCAATGCAAGATTATATAATGTAATATAAACATTTCTTCTAAAGTTTAAGTTATTTTCTGCCTTTCCTTCCTTTCTTCTTGCTTCTATCGTCTCAGGGTGGTTTGGGTGCTGCCTTTCCCAATTCTGATTCAAATTCTGCTTCTGAGTGTCAGACCCCACAGCAGGCAATGAAGTACACACTTGCAGGAAGGTTTTACTTTATTGAAGCCATGAAGTACTTAGAACAGATTCTCTGTTCAGAATAACCAGATGAGCGATTGACAGGTAGGTTAAAGCAAGTTCATAATATGGTTCCCGCTTCCACCTAGAAGGAGCCCAGCGCGCCCAAACACTGAGAAGCAACGGTTTTGGTCAGTTAAACAATTAGACTATTCCCACACTACATGTTCATTATAGACTAAGCAAAAGCCTCCTTCCGCACACCACCTGTGGCCTTCAGTTGATAAGTTGTCATCAAAGCAAAACTAGCGTATACAGAAAGGAATGCAATTGAGGAGATGAGCACAGGAGGGTGAGGGTAGATATGCATACAAGAGCAGACTACCGTTACCAAGGTAATAAGGTTACGTGACAGCAGGGGGGGGGGAAATGGCACAGACATACATTACAGACACATTGGCAGCTTGCTGACACTGAGCTGCCATCTGCAGATGTTTCATGGCTTTCCAAGCCATGTGAACTGTCCAGTTCTTCTTCTTCCTCTGTGTTCTTTGTATCCTTTTTGGGTTCCTGATGTCTTTTCAAAAACTACTTCGCTTTGGTAAAAGAGTCGATTTTTTCTTTTTTGCCTTTGTAGTTGAACATCAAGGCTTCAGGTAGTATCTATCCGTAGGTAGTGGAGTTTTCCCGTAGATAGGTGGTTAAATTCTTGTATTGTTTTCTCTTCTTCCTTATCTCAAA
>NW_015159722.1:534822-542929 GCF_001447785.1 Gekko japonicus
TCCCTGATGGATTAAAGTACCCTGGTCCTGCTCCTACATTTAAGAACATAAGAACATAAGAGACGCCAATGTTGGATCAGGCCAAAGGCCCATCCAGTCCAACACTCTGTGTCACACAGTGGCCAGAAATACCAGTGCCATCAGGAGGTCCAGCAGTGGGGCCAGGACATTAGAAGCCCTCCCACTGTTGACCCCCCCCCCAAGCACCAAGAAGACAGAGCATCACTTGCCCCAGAGCCCCTAGCTATACCTTGTGGCTAATAGCCACTGATGGACCTCTGCTCCATATGCTTATCTAATTCCCTTTTGAAGCCGTCCATGCTTGTAGCACCCACCACTTCCTGTGGCAGTGAATTCCATGTGTTAATCACTCTTTGGGTGAAGAAGTACTTCCTTTTATCCGTTCTAACCCGACCGCTCTGCAGTTTCATGGAGTGCCCACGAGTTCTTGTATTGTGAGAAAGGGAGAAAAGTACCTCTTTCTTTACCTGCTCTTTCCCATGCATAATCTTATAAACCTCGATCATGTCACCCCTCAGTCGTCTTTTCTCCAAGCTAAAGAGCCCTAAGCGCTTTAACCTTTCCTCATAGGGAAAGTGTTCCAACCCTTTTATCATTCGAGTTGCCCTTTTCTGCACTTTTTCCAAAGCTATAATATCCTTTTTAAGGTGTGGTGCCCAGAACTGCACACAGTATTCCAAATGAGGTCTCACCATTGATTTATATAGGGGCATTATTATATTGGCTGATCTGTTTTCAATACCCTTCCTAATAATCCCCAGCATAGCATTGGCCTTCTTTATTGCAGTCACACACTGTCTCGACATTTTCAGTGAGTTATCCACTACAACTCCAAGATCTCTCTCTTGCTCAGTCTCTGCCAGTTCAGACCCCATCAATGTGTATTTATATTTAGGATTTTTGGCTCCAATGTGCATCACCTTGCACTTGGCCACATTGAACCCCATTTGCCATGTTGACGCCCACTCGCCCATCCTTGACAGATCCCCTTGGAGTGCCTCACAATCCTCACTGGTTTTCACCACCCTGAACAACTTTGTATCATCCGCAAATTTAGCCACTTCACTGCTTACTCCCATCTCCAAATCATTAATGAACAAGTTAAAAAGCAGTGGACCAAGTACTGATCCCTGCGGTACCCCACTGCTTACCACCCTCCACTGAGAAAATTGCCCACCTACACTCACTCTCTGTTTTCTATGAACTAGCCAGTTTTTGATCCATAAAAGGACTTGTCCTTCTATCCCATGATTTTTGAGCTTACTTAGGAGCCTTTGATGAGGAACTTTATCAAAAGCTTTCTGGAAGTCAAGGTAAATAATATCTATTGGATCCCCCTTGTCCACATGTTTGTTCACCCCCTCAAAGAACACTAACAGGTTAGTGAGACAAGATCTTCCCTTACAGAAACCGTGCTGAGTCTGCCTCAATAGGTTTTGTTCATCTATGTGCCTACTAATTCTTTCCTTAATAATGGTTTCCACCAATTTACCCGGTATCGACGTCAGACTGATTGGCCTGTAATTTCCCGGATCTCCTCTGGAACCCTTTTTAAAGATGGGAGTGACATTTGCTACCTTCCAATCCTCAGGAATGGAGGCAGATTTTAAGGAAAGATTACATATCTTTGTCAGGAGATCTACAAGTTCACATTTGAGTTCTTTCAGAACTCTCGGATGTATGCCATCTGGGCCTGGTGATTTTTCAGTTTTTAAGTTGTCTATCAGTTTTAGGACCTCCTCTCTCGTCACCTCAATCTGACTCAGGTCTTTCAACACCCCTCCTGAAATCAGTGGTTCTGGAGTGGGCAAGCACTTCTCATCTTCCACAGTGAAGACGGAGGCAAAAAATGCATTTAGCTTCTCAGCCATTTCCCTATCATCCTTCAATACTCCTTTTACCTTTTGGTCGTACCCCTTGGGGAGATAGTAAAGGACATTTCTAGGAGCCATTTCGATGCATGCCTCCCTCATGAACCTGAAGAAATGTCCACCACATCACCACTCCCTCACACCAACTCCCCCTCACACCTCTCACCTCTTACTGCCCCCAAGAAAGCTCCTGACAAACATCAAGCCAGATACACCAATGCTACAAGGAGGAGGCATTTAAAATAGAAAGGGATCTATTGGAAAGAAATCCACACACACTCTGCACAGCAAGGGATTGAGCAAAGAACATAAAGAATATCCAAATTCAATGTAAAGAATGTCCAAATTCCAGCCAGGTTGTATTTGTATAAGCTGAGTGTGTGCCAGTGGGGACACTAATTTTTACAATATTCTTGAATACATGTAGGCTCTTCCATGTGAAAACTTGAACATTCATATGGTACTGTTTGGACTTTCCACCAAGTGTATGGAGATCAGGGCTACAGTCAGATGGCATGCTTATCGTGTTGTGGTGTATGGAGACCAGGGCTACAGTCAGATGTGCTTCGATCAGACATCCTGTCTTGCCACCAAGGGTCACCCCAGCCAGCCACACAGCCATCCCTTCTCATCCAGGAAGGGGATGAGAGACACAAGGTGCTGGAGATGGGGGGGGGCTGTCTCTGCTGTCCACACTGGATTTGCAACTGTCTAGCTATCTCACCTGCTCTTAAAGGTCAAGTGCTTGACTTGGATGTGGTGCTTCCCCATTCATGGATTATCCTAGGTGAAAGAGGGTTCTTCTCTGCTCCGGCAAACTGCAAAGCAAGGAGTGGTGTCTTGCTCCCCTCGCCTCTGTCAAAGACCAAGCAAACTTTCCTGGTTTGCTGCTGTTGCCACCACCACTCCTCCTGCAAATTCTATATGAGCCATAATTAAGAACCCTTGGGCGAGTAACCACTTATGCACACATCGCTAACTTGTAAAAAAAACGGTGGCGAAAATGGAAGTTTGCAATTTCCCAAATGGCTCGACTGTGCAAGAGAGCAATCAGATATCTAGATATGCGTGGTGAACCCAGTAGGTTCAGTAAATACCAGACTTTCTCTGGTGTTGGGAAAGTCAACAGTGAGCACTGGGGGCTGATGACTGCAGAATGGGATACAGATGTTGCTGTCTGATCGAGCAATTTAAATCCATTGTGGAGAAGCAATGACAGTGGATCAAACAGCTTGTCTGAGGTGAGGGGTGAGGCCACCAGTTTGGACCCCACTTCATGCTATGTCTGGAAAACACACACACGCATGCGCGCACACACACACACATACTCTGCCTCAAGGAGCACTATCCACTGACCTAAGTGCTGCTGCCTTTCCAAACATGACAATAACTTTTTTTTCTCTTTAGCTCTATGGCCACTTTTATACAACCAATGTGTATAAACGTGGCCATAGAGGTGAAAATAAAACAAAATAATGTTATTTTGCCTGTTTTAGTATAATATACAGGTTTTTATGGCATATATTATTAAAACCTTCCATAGCTTGCAGATTTAAATCCAGCAAAGTTTAAACTACTTCGGCACACTAGCAAGGCAATCCAAAACAGAAATCCAAAGCTTCCCCATTATCCTGGCTGTACAGAGAGATCAGAGTTTGAATACTAAGTGTGTTGTTACTGATTTTGTGTCCTTTGGGCTCCCATCCAAACCTGATTGCAAAATAGACTCCAGCTTCAAAAGAAAAGTATCCCAGGGCCTTCTGGGGACAGCAGAAAAATAGAGTATGTAGATTTACAGGAGAAGGAAGGACAGTGGCTTTAAAGAGTTCACATAGTGTGAAAGCAGTCAAATATTCCAAAAATATTTCATGTTGATTTAAGAGACCATCCTACAAAATCACCGACTTTAAATTTTGACAAAGGCAGCTGGTGGTGCATCTGTTACGGCTTTGTCAGGAACTAGATTTCATTCCTTTTTTTGTTTTCCAGGAGCTTTTAGAGATCTACATTTAGATTCCTTTCAGTGTGTCTTTCCCTTTGAAAATGTTTTTTTTTTCATTTGCTTCAGTGCTATGGATGTTTCACTGTTTATGTGAGCATATGGCTTAAACCAAGTTAGACCATGGATCTGTCCTCTGAGTAGCAACAGCTCTCCAAACTCTCACATAGATATTTCTAAGGGCTGTTACCTGACAAGGTTTTGAAGCTAGAGGCAACGAAGATTTGGACCTTATGCATGTATTCTAACACTGAGCTACTTATGAGCCATATGGCAAGGTTGTATACAAAACAGCAGTAGTTGTGACCGATTTTGTGGGAAATGATTTTGGGGGGAAATCAAATAGGTAAACTGCACAACATTTAGCATTTTTCTTTTGGCGCTTCCCCAATTTCTATACTCTTATACAATGCATGGTTTTCAAAAGCAAAGTAGATACATGATTGTCACATACTCATTTCAGACCCTTGCAACAGGTGAGGTGACCTATTCAGATTACCTATCAGAAGCTAAACAAACACATTTACTCATCAGTGGCCTACATTTACATAATCTTTACTGTTACATAGGGTCACGTCCCACACTAATTTTAAAAATCAACAGTTTGTCTTAAGACTAGAGCTATAAAATACAGCATGGGAAGTCTAAAATTAAGTATTTTTCTGATAGCTGGCATCTCAGTTGTTCAGATGTACATTTGCAGGCCCTGTGTACATTCATCTTTCCTTGGAATGTATTAAAATTATTATTGGTGCTGAATTTTTTAAATATCAAAATGTTTACATTTCTTCCATTTAAAGTAACAGGGAAAGCACCCCACCCGAATTGCTATGTATACCTAAAACTGTACGTCTGCTGGTTTATATAAAAGTAGTGCTATTGGTCTATGCAATTATATGACCTCATTGTTGCAGTTACAAGGCACTCTGTAAAGAAACATGCCAGCTGGGAATCTATTTGTTGAGTCTAGGAAAAGTCATTGTATTTTACCCTGCATAGGAATGGAGAGCCAGTATAGTGTAGTGTAGTGGTTAAGAGTATTGGACTAGTATTTGGGAGACCCAGGTTCAAATTCCCACTTGTGCCACGGAAACTTTCTGGATGACCTTGGGCCAGTCACACGTGCTCAGCCTAACCTACCTCACAGGCTTGGTGTAAGCCACTTTGGGTCCCCATTGCTCCGCACAGCTTTGGTGTTAGCTTTTACAGTACAATGAATATATAGAACATTAGAAAAGTGCTAAATATATTCATGTATTTCCCCAAAATATGTTGCTACCCCAAACAGTGGAATGATCCAGGAATTAAAGTACAGAATCTAGTACAACAGCACAACAGGAGTGCACCTCTTCATTTACACTCCCCAAAATGCTGCTGTCTTAAGTAATCAGTTGTGTTGTGCGGTCAATGAAGACCTGAATATTTGTTATTCGTTTTGGTTGTGTTTCTAGTTCCTGCTATGCTACTTCCTTTTACCCTTTAGTGTTTCTATTGAATCTCTCCTCTTATGTTTGTACTGATTCTCTAATAATGTGATAGGGACTTCAGGGCTGTACTTCTTCCTCTCCCACCATCTATCAAATCATCACTTGTCAGCATACTGAAATGTATTTCTTTCCTTGTTGTTCATTTCATTTCATTGAGTTAATACCAGTTTAAAGGGCTTACCCAGCCTGATACAAATACAGTCACACTGTGTACACTCCAATGAACACCAGCCCACACCTCTCCCAACTGCATTCATTGTATCTGCTAGGAACATATCAAAAGAGCTATGCAGGTGTGATATGCTGTTCTCTGTCATTTTTGCTATAGGGTTTGGCAGTATCCGTTTTTTCAAGGTCTTCCCCCCTCCACCTCCATGTAATCATCACTTGAGCCAGCTACTGCATCATTTCACAGATGAGCTTCTTTGCCACTGTGCCCCATCTCCATTTTGATTTCCATCAAGATAAAATCCCTCCACTGAAAAGCACTAAATCTGTGGTAATTTTCAGGGGAAATGAAATCACTGGCTGTGGTATTTGATTTGAGAAAGTTGTTTCACTCAAGTAATCTTGGGCTGTGAATACGCATCCATGAACTTGCCCTATATTTCCCTTTACAACACTGGTTGTTCACATTTTAATGCTAAATAAAAACTCTTCTTTTTATCTTTGCATTAGTTCCCTAGTTTTCTCCATGATTATGCAGCAAACATTCCTGCCCTTCCTTTGATTGCTGCAATCAAAGTGGTCCTTTTCTTCTACGGTTTCTTCTATTCCAGAATTATGATTGGCTTCTCCTGGTATCCAGCAATTGTTTCCACACAGTGGCACTTGTAATCAGATGGATTTACTTAGACTAGTTTAAACTATTTTTTTTTCTGGTTAGCTTTGTAGGGCTACTTGTTAAGGGCAACACTTTCTATGTTTTATAAATTATTTTAAATAGATTCTGAAAAATAAGATTCTGACAGAGTGTGTGTTCCTGACCGTCTTGGTCATATTTTTTTAAAAGAATTGTTCAAGACATTTTAATACTTGCTGTGGTAGTCATAGGTAAAGGTAAAGGTAAAGGTTCCCTTGCTCGAAAGCCAGTCGAATCCGACTCTAGGGTTGCGGTGCTCATCTCCATTTCAAAGCCGAAGAGCCAGCGCTGTCCGAAGACGTTTCTGTGGTCATGTGGCCGGCATGACTAAGCACCAAGGCGCACGGAACGCTGTTACCTTCCCACCGAAGTGGTACCTATTTATCTACTTGCAATTTCTTGCTTTCGAACTGCTAGGTTGGCAGGAGCTGGAACTAGAGATGGGAGCTCACTCCATCATGCGGCACCTGGGTCTCGAACTGCTGAACTACTGACCTTCCACAGCCTGCAGTTTTCAATAATTTATATGTAAAAGTATACATAAACATCATTAGGAATGTCAAGTGTTACATTTCCTGTAGATAATTCTATAAATATTCTCTTTTTTTAACAATAGGCCCATCATTTTATAAAGTTTAGATAGCAAGGTTTTTAAATTTTGTTGACTCCTTAAGTGGAAAATTATGTGTATAACATAAATATCTGTAGATGCTCAATTAATTGTAATAAATATAATGGAGGCAGCAGAAAGGTAACCAATGCTAATTTTCTTTTCCTTCTTCTTTGTCCCTGTCCCATTTGCAGAATATGTCAGAACGTCACAATGGTCCTGCCTAACAACAGTACAGTTTCTTCCTTGGTTTCAAATGTGAGCTCCTTTTGGAATCGAGACTTGCAAAGAACAGAGTTTCTCAATGGTGCACCATCGTTCACTAGCAATTATGGCCTCTCTAATGACAGCTTCTCATTCACCACCATGGAAACAACCAACCAAACTGTTCCCGATCCTCTGGGGGGGCATACTGTCTGGCAAGTTGTCTTAATTGCCTTCTTCACTGGCATCGTGTCTCTTGTTACCATCATTGGAAACATTTTGGTGATTGTGGCATTTAAAGTCAACAAACAGCTAAAAACTGTTAACAACTATTTCCTTCTCAGTCTTGCTTGCGCAGATTTGATCATTGGTATTATTTCCATGAATCTTTTCACCACATATATCATCATGGGTCGCTGGGCTTTGGGAAATCTGGCCTGTGACCTGTGGCTCTCCATCGACTATGTTGCCAGCAATGCCTCTGTCATGAACCTCCTGGTCATAAGTTTTGACAGATATTTTTCCATCACTAGGCCGCTTACCTACAGAGCTAAACGAACAACGAGAAGGGCTGGAGTGATGATCGGATTAGCCTGGGTCATCTCATTCATCCTTTGGGCCCCTGCCATTCTCTTCTGGCAGTATTTTGTCGGGGAGCGAACTGTCGAGAAAGACAAATGTTACATCCAGTTCCTAACTGAACCAATCATCACTTTCGGCACTGCCATAGCTGCCTTTTATCTGCCTGTCACCATTATGAGTATTTTGTACTGGAGGATATACAAGGAGACAGAAAAGCGTACCAAAGAGCTAGCGGGACTCCAGGCCTCTGGCAGCGAAGCTGAGGCAGTGCGCTTTGTCAACCAAACAGGCAGCTCCAGAAGCTGCAGCAGCTATGAGCTGCAGCAGCAAAACACAAAACGCTCCAGCAGAAGAAAATATGGAGGGTGCCACTTCTGGATGACATCAAAAAGCTGGAAACCAAGCCCAGATCCGGTTGATCCGGAGCACAGCAGCAGCGACAGCTGGAACAACAATGATGGCAATGCCTCT
>NW_015159722.1:542974-543233 GCF_001447785.1 Gekko japonicus
GCCATCTATTCCATTGTATTGAAGCTTCCGGGGCATAGCACCATCCTCAACTCCACAAAACTACCTTCATCAGAAGACCTGCATGAGTCAGAGGAAGAACTAGAGAAGCTGGACACAGAGTCAAAAGAGAGGAAGTCTAAAAAACTTCATCCACAAAAGAGCATGGAGGATGGCGGAAGCTTACAGAAGAGCTTTCCCAAGTTTCCAGCTCAATCAGGATCAGCAGTACAAATGGGAAAGGCTTCTGAAGGAATTTCAG
>NW_015159722.1:543265-577977 GCF_001447785.1 Gekko japonicus
GAAGTTACCTTGGCCAAGAAGTTTGCCTTGAAGACAAGAAGTCAGATCACCAAGCGGAAACGAATGTCACTCATCAAAGAAAAGAAAGCTGCACAGACACTCAGTGCCATTTTGTTTGCCTTCATTATAACCTGGACCCCATACAACATTATGGTCCTGGTAAATACCTTTTGTGATCAGTGTATTCCTACAACTTTTTGGAACTTGGGGTACTGGCTTTGCTACATCAATAGCACAGTGAACCCTATGTGCTATGCACTGTGTAATAAAACATTCAGAACCACTTTCAAGATGTTACTCCTGTGTCAGTGTGACAAGCGGAAACGGCGCAAACAGCAGTACCAGCAGAGACAGTCGGTCATTTTTCATAAGCGGATTCCCCGGGAAGCTTCATAGAGTAGTATTTTTTTAACAATGGAAACAAATATTCAAGAGATTTCAGGCATGGGAGGGAGGGTGATTACTGGAGCCGATGACAAATATTTCATCTTCAAGGTGTGAAAAGAGCAGCCTGGTGTATGTATCTAACCTTTTAATACTTTCTGTTTAATGTAACTGTTTAAGCCACATTAAGCAAAAACAAACTGCAAAGGTTTTACTATGAAACTATGGGACATCTGAAGGCTGACTTACAAAATTCCAAGAAGCTGCATAGCAATTATAAAAGCTGCTAGGGATCCAAACAGTTCTCTGATTGCAAATCCACTGTGGGATCACAGGTGAGCACATGTCATCCCGGGGTATCCAGTAGATCCCAGCTCAAGTCCTGCATTGGAACAGACTTAGCAAAACTAGTTGGGGTATGTGTTTTACACACTGTATAGGCTACCCAAAATTTTCTTGTTGTCCCAGCAGAGTTTCCCTTTTTTTGTGTGGTTGGGGTATGATATCAATTCTTCCTGGTGCCCAGGTAATTAACCCTTTATTCAGTGTGGAGCTTGTAGTCTATTTACCGGGAAAGACAATACCTGACTTTCTTGATACAGAATAATTATGGAATGTAAGCAGTATAAAGGACCTTGCACATTCTTTCCCAGGTCTTATTTATATTTATTTATTTTTAACTTCTGGTTTTGCCTTAAAGAGGTGAAACCCACGCTATAAATACATGCAACAGTGAAGAACAGAGAAAAAGGCAGATATTATCCACATGTTTTTGCTGTGGAACTAAACATCATCCTCAGTTTTAATATACAAATGTACCCTAAAGAGAGGCTTGGTTCTTTCTCAGCCAGAGATCTCAGGCTACATTTAAGTGACATGAGATATTAGAATCTGATTGTGGTCTTAACTCAATTGAGAGCACAGAATTCTGGGAATTGCAGTTGAAATGAAATGTGATTGTCAGAGATTGTCTCAGCCTGGTTCTCAGATCTGGAAAGTACAAATGTAACAGGCCAGTGCCCAGTGTAGCCTTGGGATTTCTCCAGGCCCTTTGGAAGTTGGGTGCTGATCATGGAGTCTTAGCCCCTTTAAAGGGTTTAGAAGGGAGAGAGGAAGGAAGAAGTACGTACTAGCAGGGAGTCAGCTTTTGGTTTTGTTTCAGTGCCCTTGTTCAAGGGGCTGGAGAGAAGGAAGCCCTTGTGGTGGAGTTTCATGAATGAGCTGTTTTTCTGTAGCCGGTAGTGTAAGGTAGCCTCCTAATCAGACTATAACCAGCAGTTTCTCAGGACCAGACTGTGTGTCTGCATGTCTGCATATTGAGAAAGTATTGTCACAGATTGGAAAGGGGAATGATTACGTATTTTTTAAACAAACAAACACTTGCCTGGCACTTTCCAAAATGCTTGTAAAAAATTTTAAAACTTTTTTTACAGCCATTAGTAGACACTTTTATGCAGAACAATGTCAGAAATGAATGTTAGGCAGGCTGCTATTTCCAATAGCTAAGCATTTTCTCAGAAGGAGAAAAAAAGGGCTTTAATATTTGTAGCTGAGACAAGAGCAGTGATTCCTGGTATTTATAATGCAGTCTGTCCCCATGATCCTGGGCACAACCTACTCCCTTGCTCGTCTTATGCAATCCCCGTTCGTTGCAGTGATGTTTGCACAGGAGACGCTCCAAGTGGATTGTGCCTGTATACTATATTTTATAAAAGTCAGGACTTCCCTCAGGAAAGGACTGTACTTTAAAGCATTGTTTCAGATCAGATTTATTTACATTTTGAAAAGTTTATATGTATATTATGCTTTCAACAGACCAAGCTTTTTTGTAGGCTCCCCCCCCCTTTTGACCTGACACTCAGATTTAACTTAAAAAAATGCAGCTTCCTTTCTGAAGGGGGGGGGATCAGTGTTGTGAACACAGAGCTGGTATAAAAGCTGCTTTTGTATTCAGTGTGAGATGGTGTTTACAGATGATTTTGACAACAGTGGAAGTATATTAAATGGTGTCTGTGTATCTGAGCTATTTAATTTCGTGTTATGTTTATATGAAGAAATATTTATACATAAATGCCACCACAATGTTTTATTTAAATGTTGATAAATATTGCTCTTCAGTCTTCAATTGTAATGTCCTTTAAAATGAATCATAATGGTGTTCTTGAGAAATGATACAACTTGCAGGTTGTATCTGAGCACGTTGAAAAGAGAGATTGTAGACAGGCAACCAGTCCTTTGTGCACTCTGCTATCTCAGCCTGGTCACATTACTAAGATTGCCTGTGGGTGAAGGGGCTATATGAGAAATCAGCAAGTCACAGGGCCTGGCTCAGCTGGGTAGGCAGGAGTAAGGGGAGAGAGCCATCAAGCACAACAGGGAAATGGGCTAGGATCGCCACAGCTCTCTCTACTGAATCCCAGAACCTTTAAAAGCTGCATGGCATGCGTATATTCAACAGGCAAAGCTTTTTCTCTCAGAGAGAGGCTGTGCTAAGAAAGGCTTTACCTATTGGATTTCTGCCCATGTCACCATAGTTAAAGGCACAAGACCCCTTCTAGAAACAAGATAGGCACTCAGAAGACAGGTATGGTGGTTCAGAATCCCCCCCCCCAAATGCCATATGCTTATGTCACTGTGGTTAATTGGTTAGGAATACAAGGAATAGGGAGGCCAATCTTTCTCCCTCCCTCCCTCCCTCTCTCTCTCTCTATATATATATTTATGCACCTTACCTCCCTTATGGGGTTGTTGTAAGGATAGAATATAAAAGGGAAGAGCCATGTACACCATCCTTGGAGAAAAGGTAGAATGAAAATGTAATAGCGAAAGACGTGTATGCATTGAGTACAATGGCAGCTTTGGACATTTAGGGCTACCCACTAAGAGAACTGGGTAAGGAATGCCCCTCTGAGTCTGATTGACTGTAAAATGTGCACCCCCCCAAAAAAAAACCCCGGCAGATATTTGGTTTCTTTTGTAACACTTTACCTCACCAAAGACATTTAGGAAACCACTATATCAAAAGTACTCAAATTGTGTTCCTTATAGTGATTAGCTACATGTCTAATGCAAACATGTGTAATAAAGCCACAATGTCTTTTTAAAAAACACACCCAGACAACAAATACTGCTTTGGAAGGGACAGATCTGGAGCAGAGAAACGGCAGGTGGGGCTAATCCTTTCGTCATTCTTTCCACGCTCTAAATAACCTTCCAAGCTGCTCCCTCCCTTGCAGTTCCAACTGTGTGTGGCCAAAGGAAGAGGCACGGATTCTGATATGCATGGATCCATGGCATTTGTATACGGTCCCCAAAAGACACCCCATGGCAGAGAACGTCCTGTTGGCCACTAGAACTGTCCGTTCTTAACAAGCTGGTAGTGGGCACAGTGCTGTAGGCTGGCATAGCAGGCTCCAGCCCTTTGGCTCCTGGCCTTTACATGGGAGGAGAGGAGACTATGTGCAGCCAGGTGTGTCCTTTCCCCTTGCAAGCCCCTTAGGAAGGTCCAACTTGCACATTGTGTTTCTGAAGAACTATGTTTTTCTACTTAGGGTGACACAGTATCCTTTCCGAAATGTAAGGCAGACAGATTTACAGAAAACAAGCTGTCTTGCATACTTTTGATTTCATTGTGTTTTCTTTAAAAAAAAAATCAGTGTCTAACATCCTTGTTGAAAGCAACTGTCACCACTGTTTACACAAGAGCAAGCACGCAGGGATTGCTTTCAGAGAAAAAAGAAATGTGACATTTGCTGTGATGTGTGAAGACATTTGCAAATGTTATTTATAATTATAGTGCAACTATAATGTTCAAAGGCTTCTTGATGGAACAGTGCAATTCTTAAGAAATTGGCTTTTTAATGGAGGGAGGGTGCATATAGGAAGGTACAGATAAAGGAGGTACAGACAGGCTCAATTTGAGCATCACACTCTCAACAAAAAGGACGTACCCTGTATAGTGCCCAGCAGTCATACAGCTCCAGGAGTGCCTTAGGAACAGAATTTGGCTCAGAAAGTGGGACCTGCTATAACTAACTTGTGAACAGCACCTGGATGCTAAAACAGCTTGGAAAATTGTTTTGAGCAAAGGATGTATGAATGGGCTAGCTCAAGGGTGTCGAACTCATTTGTTATGAGGGCCAGATCTGACATAAATGAGACCCAGTCGGCAATGTTCCCTCTAAGCTGTGGAGACTTGTGAGCAAAAATTCTACTTTGTGAGCTACTGGTATTAAAATTGTGGCCGAGCGATTTGGCTACTGCATAAATTAGTTTGCTCTGGAGCCATCCTTCCTGAGCTAAGACAAAAATGTGTGAGCCGAAGGCTAAAAAACTGTGAGCTAGCTCACACTAACTCAGCTTAGAGGGAATACTGCCTGTCGGGCTGGGCCATGTTTGTCATAAAATGTAATGCCAGGTAGCAGAGGTATAAACTTCATAAAGGACATAAAATAAACACGATTAATTTTTTTTACAACTTAAAATTAAACATGCTTAAAACACTAGCACTCTTGCAATATTTTGTTCATTTAACAGTATCTGATAACTGACACCTCTTGCTCTGAATTATTGCATAAAAATCTAGAGACAATGTCTGTGCTATAGCAATCTTGAGTATGCTGTTCAGGTGTTGTTCAGGTGTGTATCTGTAAGTTGCAAACCTACTTTTGATTTATTGACATTCATTACAGAATCTCATGGTCAATGCTTTCAGCCTAAGACCCAGAGGAAAACATGAAATGGATGGGCATTGTGAGCTTTTGTACACAAGTTGCTTCATATGCTGATGAAGAACATGTGAAGGCACCATGACACAGACTGAGGGCTATGTGTTTGTCTACAAAACTATATTCTTCCTCAGAGAAATAACTACAACTCCTATGAGGCAGTGCAAGAATAGAGAGACAGCAATGTATAGTGATCAGTATCAGCCTACTTTCTGGGAAGTCTAAGTTCAAAATCCCCAGTCTACAAAGGAAATGTGTAGGGTGAACTTGATCTGGACACACACTCTCACTAGCTTCTTGTTATTCCTCATCTAAATAGTTCACATTACTTTCCTACTGAGAAAGACTGGATCATGAGGGCATGAATATAGTGAAAAAGAGGAGGGGAACCCAGTTGGACCCAGGAGAGCCCTGGCATAATGAGCCCAACAAAACATACATATTCTCTCCCTCCCTCCCTCCCTCTCCATAGAAAGGCAAAAAGCTCATGAATAAAATTTGTATCTCTTCCATGGGATTCAGGGAACTGGAAAAAGTAAGCTTTCCCTCTTTCCCCCTCTCTTCCACCCCAGGGGATGAGGAGGGGGAGGAGCCTCAGCCAATAGAGGGAAGAGAGGCTTGACTCAGTAGCTCTGCTGTGTGATTGAGAGAGCCTGGCAAAGCAAGCTCTAGCTCTTTCCCTCCCTCCCTCCCCAAGGGAGGAGGAGCTTCAGCCAATGGAGGGAAGAGAGACTTTCCTCTGTAGCTCCTGTGCGATTGAGAGAGCCTGACAAAGCAAGATGTGACACAGAAGGAAGCAAGAAAGAGGGAGAAGGAAGTAGATGACAGCCAGTTGCTCACGGGCCACATACAAGCCCTGTGGGGGTCAGATCCAGCCGGCAGGCCACATGTTTAACACCCCTGGACTAGCTTCTTTCATTCCTTCCAGTCCTTTTAAAAACTATAATAGCAATTACTGTACTGGTGCAACTGTAACAGTTACCAAAAGATGTCTGTGCAAAATCTACCAAACAAGAACAGTCCAAGGAACAGTCCACTGTAGATCAAGAGGCAATGTACAGCACACAAATGAATGTTTACATTGGAGAGTTGGGGAAAACATTGTGTATGTGTTTATATAACAGAAGGCAGTGAAGAAGCAGGTATGCTATACTAGCTGCAGGCTCACTCTGTTGACTAAAGTGGCATTGGCAAGATCATTTTAAGCTTTAATTTTTTAATCCAGCCTCTTTCAAAGAATATTTTAAACGTATTCTGCAACAGGAGCCCTCTGAGCATGGGGTTGCCTTCCATCTCCAAAGTGGCATGGACATTTGTAGGGAAGTCAGCTCACAACTCTTATTAAGGTTTTCCTAACAAATGTTCTCAAGGTTAGTGGAGGGCTCCTAGCAGGCCTTCCTTTCCAGGAATGTGGTGTTTTAATTACAGGACCCCCAAAATTCTGTGTACCAGAAATCTAAAAAAAAAAAAGCATCAGAACACTGTGCCATTATTCTCCCAGCAACAAAATTAGAGATAATGGCCCCGGTCACATGGGCCGGATAACGCAGCTATTTGTGGAGGCATGGCTATTTGCAGTGTCGCAGTTTGATCTGCAATTAAGTGATCAGACGCGATGGCGGTGCAGCGGGGTTTCGGCAGTTGGCTCCCGCGGCAAAGACGACAGCCAGAGGGAAGAGCCATGCACCGGCGTGATCACATCAACCAAGTCCGTCAGCAGCCCGTGGCAAACCGGTTGCTAGTACTTGTTAGCAGGTACTTTTTAACTGCAGGTTTTTGGCGGGAAGCCACGGGTGTGCTACACTTGCCAGATGTGGTGGTGTGATCGCGCATGGATAATCCGCCCGGCATCCGTAGCTCTCCCGCAGCAAATCCGCTGTGTGAATGGGGCCAATGATTATTTGTTTATTTATTTTAAACATTTATTAGCCACTTTGCTCCTTGCAGAGCTCAAGGCAGCTTACAACATAGATAGAACACATAAAATACATAGAAAATATAAAAACCAACATTTAAAATCACAATTCAGTACTGTTAGTAAATGTAACCAAACGTGGTTAGTAAACTTACGTGGTTAGTAAACTTAGTAAATTTCAATTAGTTAGTAAACTTAAAATGTGGTTAGTAAATGTGCCTCCTAAAGATCGAAAGTGAGGCAGCCAGGCACACCTCCCCGGAGAGGTTGTTCCATAATCAAGGGGCTGCCACTGAAAAGGCCCTATTTTGTTTACCCACCCAAAAAACTTTTTTGATTGATTGGACAATCAGGAGGGTCTCTCCCTGTGATCTTAGTTCCCAGAGGGGAATACATGAGAGAAGACAGTCCTTCAGATACCCTAGTCTCAAGCCCTGTGGGTCTTTTAAGGTCAAAACCAGTTCCTTGAATGGGGCTTGGGAGTAAATCAATAGTCAGGATAATTGCTGTAATATCAGGGTCACATGTCAAGGAATCTCCATCTAGTCTAAAAAGCAAAATGGAAACATCTGGAATAAGTACCTTTGTCCAGTACCTGAAGAGTGAAGGAGGCACTTCAAATTGGTCCTTCCTATATTCCCAAAATGATGATGATGGCATTGCCAGAGCTGATGGTTTCAGAATCAAAATGGGAGGGGGGGGTTGTTCAGCAACTGGCTGGCAACAGTACTCCATGCAGTTTCTGGAGCAAGTTGAATAGGTCTGTTATTAAGGTACTTATTATTAAAGCTGACAGTGGTTCAGTGGGGAAAATTCAGCTCAGCCCTTCCCTTAAACACTGGGCAATTCTGCATCTGGCATTTGCTCTACATTTTCTCAACACTGAGGAAAAGGTGCTGCTCAAAACCACATTCAGATACCCTGGGACAATGCTGTACTGACTGCAAAGTCACCCCTGAATGGCCATAAATCTATGCAGAAGGTACCATAAAACCCGATGATCGAAAAAAGTGAAAGCAGCCTGCAATGCAGAGGGGAATTTTTGTTACAAGGTGGGTTTGGTAAAACAACAGAGGGAAAAGCCAGTGCAGAATCCACTGCTAAAGCAGTGATCAATTTAAAGGAATTTGCAGGATCAAGAATACAATCCACAATTCAGAGGAAGTTAACCCAACTGTATCCCATGCAAATGAATAGGAACTTCAGCTTTTAACACAGTTTCAGAATTACAGTTTGGTTTTTTCCATGTAAAATTCACCTCTGAGAGGTTCTTTATAAAAAGAGAACCCTGTGTTAAGGTCAAACTACATAAGAACAAAATGCTAGATCAAAACTGTGTAACCATATGTTTCCCCTGTGGCTCAAACAGTAGTTTTAGGGGAGGTCAATTTAAATTGAGGAAATGGTGCAAGAGGAAAGGTTTTATAAACACCTTCCTCAGCATGGTGGTCTCAGTTCATGTCTGACCCCATCCTCTATGAATTTTTAACATTTAAATAATTGGGAGATAGTTTGGTCCCTGTTACTACAGCAGAATTAGGAATACTTGCCACTTTCAGACTTAGTTTGCTCTGTACTTTAAATTGATAACTTACTCTAAAGACATAAATGACAACTGAATGTAAGTCTACCCTATGTTTTAAATTTTAACTATTTTACCAATTCAAGGGTGCCATTGTTGAAAACACAGCACAGCATATAGTTTTAGTTCAGCTTAGCTTCTATGCTGCCCTTAAGTGTCATTTGGTTATAAATTACATGCCCCCCCTTTCCTGAACTGCATTATTTTTGCCTAGAAATAAACAGTGCAAAAAATTGTGATCTATGGGGTTTTCAGTAATAAAACTTACCCCTATCAAGGACACTTCTTCCCACCATAAGGAGATGGATCCCCCCCCCCTCGTTTGTCTCTTGCACATTATTTATTTATTTTATTCAGCTTGTATCCTGCTCCTTTCCCCAACAAGCAGGGCTCAGGACAGCTTCCAACAACCAAACATACATTAAATCAACAGTCCACAATTATTAAGATCCGCATATTACAAGAACAGTCTTTTTTTCAAAAACACTTTATTAGGATATACTATTAAATCAAATACCAGTTATAATATTGGTTATACATCCTTGTTTCTATCCTACTCCCCCCCTTGGCTTCCCACAGTGCTCCAACCTCCAGCCCAATTCTTAAACTTACTTCTACTTTTCCCTTATTTCTTCATCATAGTATACCAGTAACACTTCTTTCACTTATTCTTTTTTTAACTAATTTCCCCTTAATAACACTCGTTTTTCAGTAACTGTCAAAGCAAATCAAATTGTCCTTTATATCCCAATATTTTTCTAAGTAATCTTTAAAGTCTTTCCAATCTGCATAAAACTCTTCTGCTTCAAGATTCTTAAGTTTCCTTGTCATTTTGTCCATTTCAACCATAAATAGTAGTTTCGTAATCCAATCCCCGATTTCCGGAGTTTTGTCTTGTTTCCAACATTGAGCATAAGTCATTCTAGCTGTTGTAATCATATACCACATCAAAGTTCTTTTCCCCACATTAACTTCTTCCATTTTAAGTCCCAACAATAATATTTCATGTTCCTTCTTAAAATTACATTTCACAATTTTTTTCCATTTCTTCATGTTCTTCAGCCCAGTAACTTTTTGCCTTATCACAAGTCCATTACAAGAACAGTCTTGAGAACGAGCCACCATGCAGTTTAACTGCAGGAATTTGCATGCCTTTTCCCTAACATGAGGAATTCCCAAACTGAAACAATCATGTGTTGATTTGTCCATAATTCTTTGGAGATCTGGCACTCTGGAACTACTGACCCGAGAATAAATGAAGAGAACTTAAGTCCTGAACACTGAATGTTAACATGACAATATAATAATCTTCATGGTTTTCAACAACTTGGTTCTCCAAACAGGGTTTCTCTTGCCAGATTGCTTTTCTGCTTATCAGGTGTTTTGTTTTGTTTTTTAAAATTCCACCCTAAAATCAGTTTAGGTGGCACCTTTCCTTGTTAGATTTTACCAGCACAAGTTCTATTGTAATTTACAAGTTGCTTTTGCCCTGTATAACCTTGATAACAGCTACATTAATGGAAGTGGAGTTTTTTTTTTCTTCAGTCGCCGCTCATAGCCCTGCTAGCTTGATAAGATAAAAATACTGATTTAACATAAAATCATATCTGATTGTACTAGACAATGTGTACCAGGCAGTCAATGATGTAAGGTTTACATAATCGCAATGTGTTGCTTCAACTGTTTCAAATGCATTTCCCGACTCCTCTTTTTGCTCCAGGAAATCTGAGCGCAGTTGCAGAACACTAGCTCTGTAATACAAGGGAAAAGAGATCACAGTAATACAGAGCACAGGATTTGGGCATTTAAAACACTGATGTGCCAATCCTTTGTAGCTGTCAGCACAAGGGAGCCAAATGTTGTTGCATTGCAGCAGCAGAGAATCCATGTGGATGTGTTGCCAACACCTTGTACCAATCCCTCAACCCAAGCCCCTGGTGTCATGGGAACAGGGCTTCATAAGGAGACCCTGTGCCTACAACAGAGGCCTTAAAAGAGCTCGAAAAGATTACAGTCAGCTAGACCGTGCTCTGTGATTGATTCCGCTCCAGTACTGTAAGCGACCAATGGAGGGTTTCAAGAAATGTGTTTGTAGGGTCTGCAAAGAAGACACATGGTAACTGAGACAGAGGTACCAGAGCCAGCGTCAGCATTCCCTGAGGTGGGGCAGCTGTCAGGGCCCATGGATTCGGGCGGGGGGGGGCACTGTTGCTGACTCTCAACTCCCTTATTTCCTCTGAGGCTTGCACTTACACCGTTCCTTTGCCTGCTCGCAAGTGCTTTCTCACCTGTGCTCCCAGCTGCATAGGCTACCTAGCACTGCTGGAGAAGGATACGTGGGTGGTGCACAGAGCATCAGCATTCCTGGTGGACATGGCGGTGGCACTCCTAGCTGCAGCCAGCACCATCGGGGAAATGCCATGCAGGCGGTGTGGGTGGCTGGGACTGTAGGTGTTGGGAGAGTTTACATGTGGGCAGAGGAAGGACGCACAGACAAGTGGGGGCATGTGGATGGGTAGGCAAGAAGGGGGGCATAGTAGTGGGCGTAGGAGGGCCCAGGAAGAGATACCAAAATAACTTGCAATTAACATGGAGGGCGCACAGGAGATACTGCTGCTCAAATGCTCTCCAGCTGTTCATAATTTGCCTCTAGCAACACGAGCAGAGCCTCCTTGCTGAACTGGGCTCCCTGATTGAAATTTTCACTGTTTGGTGAGAAGGATGCTGAATAAACCCTAGGGTCATGCACCAGGGTTCACACCAAAAGTGCACACCTGCCAAAAATGTCAGTTGGCTGTAATTTTGGTGGCTGCTTGATCAGCTTTCAAGTAACATGGAATCACAAATGTGCAATGCTTACCGAGTGGCTTGAAGAGACAAGGAGCTACATGCTGTTCATGTGCCTGGAATGTAGTCTGTCAAACCTTTCAAAAAAAATTCTTTAGAGCTTGGATAGAAAGCACATAGAGTTGGTTGGCAAGTGAAACGTAGGACAATTCTTTTGTGTTTTGATTTGAGCTGAGTGTCTCCCTCAAATGACATTCTGCAAACTTGCCTCCTGAGTGCCCAGGGAGGAGAGGAGGGAACATCTCCTAGCGACGATTAAATTAGTGTTTGAATATCACTTTCACTCCTTTGTTAAACTGCTGTTATACTGAATACACTTGACATCGTCAGACAATTCATGTCAATCACAGACCTTCCTGTACCTCCTTAAGAGAGTTCAAGCCCTTCTATTTCTCCAGGGCCCCACGAGTGGCTCCACTGCTGCTTGGCCTGTAGGCAGGGTCTGATTGAAAAGAAGCTGGTGGATGCTCCAAAAAGAGGTGAGAAGCGTAATACGAATTTCCCTGGCACAACATCTAGTTGACAGGGGAAGGGGGGGGTTAGAAGATACCCCATTTGAAAGCCACGCCTCACCCTGCACTCTCCCTGCCCCCCTCCCCCCACAAAGTGCAGGTGTCCAACCAAAATAGGCATACTGCAGAATCTGACTGTATTGAAGCCAGTCCCCCACTGGTAATTTCCCCAGCAGTATTATTTACAGTGAGCTTGATTATACTGGGGCTTGTTTAAATCTCTTTCTTTCTCAAAACTGAATTCCCTGGGCACTGGTTGGTACATTTATTAATTTCCAACCTTCATGACAAACCAAGTTGCACAACCAGCCTAAGCCCATCAGAGGTGACTGGCAGAGGTAGCAGCTCCATTTGGAGTTGATGTCATTCAACTCTACAGCTGCTCAGGCAGAGGTCATTTCGGGGGGGATCGCGGGGGATCGCAGTTCCCCGGGTGAGGTACGGGGGGCGGGGCACATGACGAAGCCCCGCCCCCTGCTTCCGGCCGCCCCGCTTCCGGCCCTCATTCAGCCAGGAGGAGGCAGGAGAAGAGGGAGGGTAAGTTGCTTCCTCCCTGCCTCTCCCCACCCCTGCCTGCCTGGGGCCAGGGAGGGCCTTTGCAGGGTTTCCTTGCACTCCCGCTGGCCTTGCAGGTCCACTGCCGGGCCCCTCATGGGCTCGGCAGTGGAGCTGCAAGGCCAGCGGTGGCGGCCGGGACCGTTGGGGGCGGGGTGTGTGGCCTTATGACACACTTCCAGTGATGTCAGGGGTGTGGCCTTATGACACACTTCCGGTGATGTCAGGGGGTGTGGCATATGCTAATGAGTTATGCTAATGAGTTCCCCTAGCTCTTTTTCTACGAAACGACCCCTGCACTCAGGTCCCTCGGACCATGCGACTGTTGCCCTCCCAGAGCCATTTCACACAGCAACAAACCCAGTTTACCACTGTGGGTCACTTCTACAGGGAGCTACAGGCAATCCTGGCTCTCCGGTGAGAGATGCATGCATTTTCATAGTCATGCTTGACATCTTGAGGTGTGACCAGAATGTCTGAAAAGACTTTCTGACTGGCTGGGATTAGAATCAGCACAAGGGATAGTCAACCAACAAATCAGAAGGAGACCACAAGAAGGGCTTGAGGCTGGGAGGACAAATGGTAGACACACTGAATAGAAACAGAATCAACCTCCTTTTCACTGGAATGTGTCTTGCTTAGTTAATACGTATAACTGACCCACAAACATTTAAGGTGTTCACAATCCTTCCAAACAACAGGAGCACAACTGCAGTTATATTACAGTGGGTAGTAGCATATATTTTGAAGTGGGGTATTGCCTTTTTTTCAGACCGACTTGGCAAAACAATATATTTAATTATAGAATGTGACCTAATTAATGGCTGAGAGGTTACCTGATGCAAAGTCTTGCTACGTTCCCATTCAAACTGCCAACTAATACAGAAATACTGTTAAGATCAGTGAAACTGGGCAGGGTATATGTAAGGGGAATAAAAGTCACTTTAAAGGGAAAATGTCAGCAAGTTTCATGAAGTGTTAACCCTTGCACCCTGTTCTGTGGCCTCAGGGATCTCCATTTGCAGTATAATAGACTATGGGCGGGCTAGACTCCATTCATACAGTTTAAAGTATCTGGATGTATCAGATTAAACGATGACACAAAATTGTAAATGATGTGATTGAGTGCAATTGTATGTATATTTTTCAAGTCTTCAGAATAGATGAAGTTTTAACTTATTTGAGGTTTTAAGTTGCAATCTATTCATATTTTGAAATTTTGTACAACCTTGTAAAGTTAAATATTGTGTCACTTGTAACTTATTTTTGTTGCCATATACTGACACATGCTCATTTCTATATGAAGTGTATTGTTTATTAATTGCTTCTAAGGCAGCAATAAAAATATGAAATTGTTCTCATGTTATTTGTTCACTTCTCTCTTTTTTAAAGTTTTAGTGGTTAAGGGCTTTTTTAGACATTTCAGATCTATTTCCCAAATGGTTATAGTCAGCTACATTAGGGGGAATCTAAACTAAACTAGTTGTCCTTCAAGATAATGAAAAGTTTGATATTCACATTGTTGCTCTCCAGAATAATACAGAGTTTTGCTCATAAACTTTGCATTCTGTGCATGTGTGTGTGTAGAAAACGTAAGAGGGCATTCAGAAATCCAACAGCTCAGTGGAATAAGAACCAACACCGGCACCACAAAGCACACCGGAAAGCATATAAAAACAGCTAATTTTAAACAGAGGATTTTAGAATTAATAAACCCCAAACCTGCATCGTTTCAGTGGTGAATTTGTATTATTAAAAAAAATCTAGAGTAAACCTTTTCAAGAACAAAACTGCTTTTAAAAGTCTGTTCAGATTTGCAACATGAAATTCTCTTGTGGTGCTGAATGCATTGGTGGCCTCAGTCTGTAAACTCTATTAGAGAGTTTAGAAGGAGGAGGAAAAAGGGGCGTCAGCCCTTAAAAGGAATGCCCTGCAAAACGTCTAGCAAAGATCTAACTTCCCCAGTTTTCTTTTCAACCTAATAGTCACAGTAAAATATTTTGTACATTCTTTTACAATTATAATGCAAACAGTTGTTTCTAGACATCTCTTTAAAAAAGAAACCTTGTTGCAGGAATGTTTTTTACCCAATGTGAAAGCAACCTGAAGTGCTGCAGGAGGTGGAGATGAAGCCGAGATCTGCAGCAAAGACTTCAGCAAAGCATTTCAGAATGTTTTCTCAGCTCTCCAGGCATCTGTTTGTCTATTTTGATATAATCTTCCCTGCACTACAGGTATTCCATATATATGATTCTTATATGATTCTTCACAAGGAGAGTTTGTAATCTGGAGAGAAGCACACATATCTACACACTGGAAAATAAGAAAAAGGAAAGGATCAGCACAGGAGCAAATATAACACTTATTCCCTTCCTCTGGGGGTTACACAGTAGGTACATGGGAGGGCTGGATGGGGATAAGGAGAAATACTTGAACCTTGTCCCTGATAAGCAGGGTGCTGAAGGTGGTGCCAGGTTTATAAAATTATGCATGTCCTATTCTGAACCTTTGTGTGTTCACCCATGCTAAAATGGATTAAATCGCCTTTTTATTAAAATCTGACAAAGGGACAAAGAGTTGCCTTCCCCTTAAAACAAGTGGTGATGGTTCATGAACTGCATAGGGCTAATGAGTAAGCTTCATGTTCTACCTCACACAAATACATATACCCACACCAATAACTGCATGACTGCATATGACTAACATACTATTTATCTACATTAATCACTGAAACTGCAAATATAATTTTAAAACATTAGTAACTTTTCAATGGTGCCACTGTAACCTTGTTTGAGTCTGTATTTTACTATGTCTTTCTCCCTTCAGGGACCTCTCTTTTTTGGGGGGGGGGGGCGGAGGAAATGCACCATCTGTTACATTAGAACAGTCCTGCAGGTAGGGTTGCCAAGTCGTTGCAGTCGCCGCAGCGGGGGACTCCCAGGTGGCGACTGAAGCGCACGCTGCACGCACGTCACCCAGAAGTGACGTTAGGATGCTGGGCACACTGGGGGCGGGGGCATGACCATCGGAGGGAAAACTCTATGTTGTGGCCCCGCCTCCAGCGTGCTCGGCGTCCTAACGTCACTTCCTGGTGATGCGCACGTTGGGGCGGGGTTCCCCCCGGGGCCCGATCCACCAGCGGTGGGGAACGGGCCTCTGGGGCAGGGGTTTCCCCACCTCCAGAGGGACTTGGCAGCCCTGCCTGCAGGTTAGACCAGTGGTTCATCTAATCCAGCATCCTGTCTCACAGTAGCCAAGCAGTTACTCTGGAGGGCCAAAAACAGAGAATAGAGGACAAGGCCTTCCTCTAATGTTTCTTCCTGGTACCAGTACATGCACTGCTTCTGTAAATGGAGGCCCCCTTTATGAACAACGGCTGGTAGCCACTGATAGACCCACCCTCCATGAATCTTTATCCCCCTTTAAATCCATCTATGGCTGTGACCATCATTACATCCTCTGGCAAAGAATTCTACATCTTAATCACTTGTTGAGTAAAGAAGTGTTCCTTTTTTCTGTCTTGAACCTATGGCATGTATTTGCATATTAGACATTACAGATTCCCCTGAAAACCTGCTGGCAAAATGTGTAGGGAATTTTAACTAATACTTTTTTAGTTTATTTGCACCATTGGCCTTGACTTTATTTTTAAGTCTGAAGATGGACTCATCCCCAGTCATCACTCCCAATTCTAGATCATATGTGAACAAATTAAATAGTTCTGGCCCCACTACTGATCCTTGTGGGATCCCACTGCTTACTTCTCTCCATTGAGAGAACGGTCCATTTATTCCTACTCTTTGCTTCCTGTCATTTAAACAATTTTTTAAATCCATAAAATGACCCAGCATGGTGAAGTGGTTAAGGGTGGTGGACTCTAAGGGTGGTGGAGAATTGGGTTTGATCCCCCACTCCTCCTCCACATGAAGCCTGCTGAATGACCTTGAGCCAGTCACAGCTCTCTCTCAGCCCCACCTATCAAGGTGACTTGTGGGGAGGCAAAGCAAAGGGGGAGACAAAGCCGCTTTGAGACTCCTTAAGGTAGAGAAAAGTGGGGTATAAAAACCAACTCTCCTTCTTCATCTTCTTCTTATCCCATGACTGCTAAGCTTACTAAGGAGTCTTTGGTGAGACAACTTGTCAAAAGCCTTCTGGAAGTCCAAGTATATGATTTCTACCAAGTGACCATTATCTACACTTCCACAAAGAACTCCAAAAGTTTGGTGAGGCAGGACTTGCCTTTGCAGAAGCTATGATGATTTTGTAGAAGAGAGTAAGTACATTATGACCACCTGGGCACAGAAGCCTCTAGCTCAGGTAATAGGATACTTTCTAAAGTGACCTTTGATGGGAGATTAGGGTTTTGACCAGGATTCTGCACACCCAGCAAAATCTCCAAGGGCCAATCAGAAGCCCTGTGGGGCAAAAGTCTCACATGGCCCTGCCCACTTTGTAAAAAAAAAACTCTTGGTGGGTACCAGGAATGATGTCAGTGAGTGCCATGGTGCATATGGACTCTTCATTGAGGATCCCTGGTTTAGACCATGAATAATCTGAAATCAGGTCAGTGTGAGATGTAATATGATAGTGAATACTGTTTAATATCTGTTAAATGCAAACTGTTGTCACATTTGATTGTGTACAATGTTACTTGTGTTATGCTATATTATATTTGCAGTTTGTGATGGGATATTTACTGTGACTTCAAAGTGGATTCAGAAGATCGTAGACTGTTTCACCTGAACTGAAGACTCTTCGTCGCCACTTCTTCAAACTAATGAGGACTTTGTTACCACCAAGAATTTGAGGGACTAGAATTTCAGAAGAGTTTGAACTGATGTAAGTGGAGATTTTTATCAAAGGCATGGGTGCTGAAGAACTCACCCCGAGTTTGGTAAGATATGTCTATTTACTTAAATAATATTTGTATTTAGTTTCTAGTTCTTAAGAAAACTTGAAAGAGAGAGACAGCTGTTTTCATAACACCCCACTCAACATGTATGTGGGAACTTTCCCAAAGGGAAGAATGAAAAATGGAATTGTGAAGCTTCATAACAAATGTCCATTGAATAGCAATCCTGACCCAGCAAACAATACATACTTAAATACAGGATCTAGCCTGCCTTTCATCTGTAGTAGACCTTTTCTGTGGAGTTTCAGAGCAGAAACTCATGGGCAATGTGCTCAGCTCACAAAAAGACCCTTTGCGACCCAAGCATGTGGCCTGAAACCACCCCTCTCCCTCCCTCATACTAGATTGAAAGGGCCCTCCAGCTGATCGACAGGCCACGTGGTCTCCGCTGATCAGCTGAAGCCCTTTAAATCTGGCAGGAGGGAGGGAGAGGGGTGGCCAGGCAGGTGGTCATGCTTAGAGGAGGGGCTTCCCCCACCAGCCAGCTCCTTGGGGACAGATTGGAGTTCTTAAAAGCCGGGAAACTCCCACCCAGACCTGGGGGCTGGCAACCCTATATATAGGATTATTTTCTAGAAGGTGTTGTAACTAGCCAGCCCTATCCCTAAAGTTGGGTAACTGGCACACAGAGAGAAAGGGAAGGCCAGGCACCTTTCACATAAAAATCACTCCAGATAGAGAATAAATCTGCCATGCTGCCTGGCTTTAGCCACACTCCCACCCACTATGGAAATATACCCCAAATTTGTAGAAAAGTGGTTTCCTTTATTAGGTTATTTAACTTCTCAAAAGTGGGTTCTAGAAAATTGGTTCATATGAACTTGCTTAATATCTGATTGCTCGGATGATGTTTTGAATATGTAGCTATGTCCCACTTCTTAAATGTCACATAAATGAGAAGCAGTTTTAAAAAGAAAAAAGAAAAAAGGAGGGGTATGCCCTCCCCCCAAATTCAATGCCCAGGCCAAACCCTGCACCAAGAAGCCCAAAATAAAGGGAGTGCATTCCTAAAATGATGTCATGAAGAGATTTCTGAGAAACATGACCCCTAAGAGGGTTAAAAGGTAGCTGCCTGTCAGGTGTAGGAGAGGAGGTGGTATGCTTATAGCCATCGGGAAGATGCTTATAGCCATCGGGCACAGCTGTTCTTGAAAAAGAGCAGCTTCTGAAAGAACTCTGTGAGCTCCACCTACCTCACAGGGTGTCTGTTGGGGGGAGGGGAAGGGAAAGGAGTTTGTAAGCCACTCTGAGACTCCTTTGACCTCTGAAGAATCATAGAATCATAGAATGTTAGAGTTGGAAGGGACCTTACAGGTCATCTAGTCCAACCCCCTGCACTCTGCAGGAGCATAGCCCCAATAGGGCATAAACGTGTGAGGTCATGTGTATAGGCCCTTGTGTTTAGGCTATACTTTTTAACAAGGCTTTCATTGGACCCTTATGTATGTTTTTAACTCTCTTTCTAATAAATACTTGTATTTTTGTATATTATAAGTTTTAACTAGGTTTTTAATATTGGCCTTCCTTAAGACTTTCTTCTCACCCTTTTGGTTCTTGATTCCAGTTTTTGGGTCAGGTTTGTTTTCCCCTCCCTGTGTCTTACCACCAATGTGGTCTACAGAGAGGTCCTTCAGTAGAGAGAGAAAAAAATTACATATGTCTCACTTCATTTCTTCCACTACAATCTTCTCCATTAGAATTCCTACAACAAATGTTACATTTCAAACTTCACATCATCAGTATTATAACTGGATTTATGGAACTTAAATACCGTAGTGAAGCACGGGTATCAGGCTAGTTTAAGATAAAGAGGAAATAGCTCTTTTTGTAACATCCTGCCTATTGAAGAGTTAGTTTGAAAGCCTGCAGAATTTTGTATGTCACTTTGGTTGTTCCTCATAAAAGATATTTCATGGATTTCATTATTGGTTTTAGATTTTGTGTGGACCAGTGTGGCTGTACAACTTTTTCTACTGTAACGATAGCCAAACATTAGAGATGTCCTGTCTCTGAATTTCCTGCCTTGTGCACCGGTTTGGACCAAATGGCCCACAAGACCTCTATTATATCTAATTCTATGATTTTATCATTCAAATGTTTTGCTATAGTAGACTGAAAACACTAGATGGCAGCATGAGAACATCAGAGATATTCCAGTGAACATCTTGGAATAAAACATCCTCATTCATAAAATGGAAAATCAATGGAATATGGAGGGTTTATGCTTTATTTCGTCCACCAGATGGAGTCAACCTAATGCAATGAGGATCTTTATAGTTTTACTCCACTGCAGTGTACTTCTAAATTTAATTTTGGAAAATCGAGATTATAGTGATCTAAGGTAGGTTGCTTGCTAAGGACTGGCGGCTTAAGGGCCTCAGTCCTCCCTTTATATACCTCCGCTTTCCCATCTATCCAATTAATTTGAATTTTAACTGACTGATTTCACCTAAAAATTGACTTTGTATATTTCTGTATCTTTGGATGTTAGTAATGTATAATACAGAGTTTTATTTAAAGTTTACATATACACAGTGTAGGCATGGCCCACAAACTCTGGCTATTTTAAATCAATATGCAGATTTCTGCCTTCTTCAGGTCTGTAGGGACAAGCAAGGTGTACCTCTTTTGTCTATGTAATGGTTTTTGTCTATGTAAAGGATCATCATTTCAGGCCTCCAGACTGCCTTACAATTAATTTTAAAATTATTATTATTAAAAACCAGACCAAAAAATGCCGCTCAAAAGCCACACCTTTAATCAGTCACAATACCATCAATTTAAAAAAATCCACAAACTGGAAAGAAAAACTAGCTGAGTGTTAAATACTGGGTCCAAGATGCATTGCAGTGAACAGCTCTACTTTATTTAGTGATTTCAGGAATACTACAAGACAAACTCCAGGGCTGCTGCCCTGTTTAAATAGCATGCAAACACCACACCCAAACACACCTCACTCCCAATGATAGGCTATTTACATAACACTACTTCCCCATTGGTCCCCTCCAGAAACCTGGCAAGCTATTGTTCCGGAGCAACAAGCTCAGCCAGTCTCAGATATTAATTCAGGGATGATCCATGCTCAGTACACAACACTGAGTATACAACATTGGCAAAACTAACCAATTATATAAACAAAAGACCACTGAAATAATTTCAGTAGAAATGGCAAGCTTATTATTCATATTATGGAAAGAACTTTTTTTAAGTTCTGGAATTATATGAATATCCTATTAAAGGTATGAAGATATTGATTATAAGGTTTTTACAATGATTTAATTTTAGTATAGAAGTCTGTTAAATTGTTAAAGATATAATTTCCTCTATCGTTAATAGATTTATCGTTAAACTTAGGAAAGTTTCTGTCTATTCTTTAAAGAGAGAATCTATCCCAAATTTTGTAATTCTGTAATATTCAAGTTTTACTGTTTGCTCTTATATTTGAAATATGTAATATATTTGGTAATATATCTGATTTTACTTGTTGACATAACAATTCATAATACTTTACAAATCTGATGAATCTGTATTTCTCCTACCCCTTTTTTCCTTCTGTATCTCACCCTTTTAAGAGAAAACAATAAAAATTCATTTATAAAAAAATAAAAAATCCACAAACAGCAAGGAATCACAAACTACCAAATGCCTGAGTGAATTGTTAAAAAAAAAAACTTTAACAGAGGCCAAAATGTTGATACAGCAGAGATACCTGGGCTGGCATTCCATACCTGGAATGCCACAATCGAGACACCCAGTCTCTACCATTCACTCAGGGCCTCAGACAATACTCTTAAAACCCCGGCAGTCTCAGATGGAGACAAGCAGGATTTGGATCCCAGGCTGTTTAGGACCGTAACAGGACAAACCAATACAAACCAATTCTACTTGGAAACCTGATAAACCAGCAAAGCTCACAAAACATGAGCAAAATGTGATCAGTTCTCTGACATCCAGTCACTGGTCTGGCTACCACATTTTGAATTTGTTGAAGCTTCTAGATGCTGTTTCCATGCTGAAGCACTCTTATCTGGAAGTTACCAAAGCTTATAACTGAGGCAAGATTGTTTTTTTCTTTTCTGATAGCTTCAGAGGATAGCCGTGATTGTCTGCAGTAGAACAAATAGATTCAAGTCGAGTGGTACAATAATATTTTCAGGGCATGAGCTTTCAAGAGTCAAAGCTCCCGTCGTCAGACATGAGTAGGAATGAAGAGCTGAGTCTTTTCAGAGAAAGCCACAGTCGCCATGCCCGACAAAACTAGCGAAAGATGCTTTGAGCTAGAGATATCATTTGGGTATTGATATATAGGGTTGCCAAGTCTGGGTTGGAAAATACCTGGAGACTTTGGGGGTGGAGCCGGGAGAGGGCAGGGTTTGGGGAGGGGAGGGGCCTCAGCATAGTAAAATGCCATGGAGTCCACCCTTCAAAGCAGCCGTTTTCTCCAGGGGAGCTGATCTCTGTCGGCTGGGGATCAGTGGTAAAAGCGGGAGATCCCCAGGCCCCACCTGGAGGCTGGCAAGCCTATTGATATATAATGTGGATTTTAAAAAAATGCCCAGCTGCAAAACTAATCAGTTTCCAGTTTTGTTTCTTGTATTTCAAGGCCTCTGCTTTTTTGGATCTTCTGCACAGCCAGCTCCCCTCCCCGCCATCTAGGACCAGAGTGCTCAGGTAATGGATCCAGACATCTTCTCTGAGAAGTCAAGAAGGGCAGCCAATCACTGACAAAACTGTCATCACAACCATAGTTCCCTGTAGTGTATGTTTGTGCACAATCTCACAGGGATTTCCCCCAGGGGATGCACAGCTTCTCCTCCTCTAGGCACGGGAGATTCCTCTGGGATGCCCCGCCCTCCCACTTAGGTGGCCTGCTGGCTGCCTGCTTGCCTGAAATAGGAGCTGCCCCCTGCTTGCTTCTAGCATGCTGCAGTTTCCCGCGCAGCTCTCCCAAGCATCTTCCCTGCTGACTGCTCCTGAAGAACATCATCTCGAAGCACCAGCCAGCTGGGGTAAGTAGCAGATAGGTTCGGGCTGTGGGGAGACTGCCAGGGGAGGTGTGTGTGTGCAGCCTGGCTCCGGTAGCTGGCAGGGACCGCCAGCGAGCTCGGGGGGGAGGCGGGAGAGGACACGTGGTGTGCGCTCGCCATCCAAGGGCCTCCAACAGCCTCGTCAGAAAAGGTGGGAGCGTGCAGCTTGGTCCCGGCAGGAGGGAGCGCCCAGCCTGCGCTCGTCCTCCAGCAGCGTTGTCGGAAGAGGAGGGGAGCATGCAACCTGGCCTCTGCGAGCCCATGGGGGGGGACACCATTCTAAGATCCTCCAGCTGGCTTGGGAGGAGGGGGAGAAGGGAAGCGTGCAGCCTGGCCCCACAGCTGGCAGGGACTTCCAGCAGGCCCATGCAGAGGGGGTGCATGGACTGCACTCACCATCCAAGGGCCTCACTCCAGTAGTCCCATGGAGGGGAGGGTATGCACCTGCCATTCAAGGCTTCCAGCAGAGATGCCAGCCTCCAGGTGGGACCTGGGCAGGGAATCCCCCCCTCAAGTTATTCCAGCTCAACTCCATATGAATTAGTTCCCCTGGAGAAAGGGGCTGCTTTGGAGGGTGGACTTGGTATTTTACCCCACTGAGGTCCCTTTCCAGTAAGTCCACCTCTAGGGGTGGTTCTTTTTTTGCAGCGGGTTTTCAGCCTGAAGGGCCGGATTGGGGATGGGTGTGCGCCACTTCCTAGATGTTGCGGTGCGATCGCGCCCGTTTGCTGCGCCCCCGATCCATCCCTCTCCCGGCCCAAACCCTTACGTGTGACCAGGGCCACACCTGACTTTTCCTCGTGATTCATGGCAACTTGCAATATTAAGTTTAAAAAATCAAATAAAAGCAAAAATAAAATAACAAACCTCAAATCTCTCCCTCCCTCCCCCCTAGGGTTGCCGGGTCTTACCTAGCTGCTGGTGGGGGCTCCCTCTTTGGTCCCTGGAGTTTTCAGTGCTCTATGGTAACTATAGAGTTTTTCTCAAACCCCCACCCCCGCACAAAGTGCCCTGCGTAATGACGTAACCTCCAGGTGATGTCATTGCGCTAGGCATGCTGGCACAGATGGGGCTCTTTGGGGACAGGGTTCTCCCAGTCAGCCAGCTCAGGGATGGTGGATCAGGGCCCCCAAAAGTGGGTAAACCCCTGTCCCCCTCGGGGGAATCGCAACCCTACCTCCCCTTTAAAAGATGTCTGCCCTTCAAACCCCCTCAAAAGGCTTGACAGACATGTAGGCTGTGCAGTCCCCTCTGAAGATCTCCAAGGAAACCCCCCCCCCTCTTCAGGAAGCCCATTCTGTAGAGCAGAAGCCATGCTGGAAAAGGCCTGGGCTTTGGTCAATGCCAGTATGGCCACCCTAAGTCATGGGATAGCCAATAGCCTCAAGACCACAGGGCCATATGGAAGGAGACAGTGTCTGAGATATGTGGGCCCCAGATTGTGAAGGACTTTGAAGGTCATTATCAGCACCTTGATTGAACTTGGAGACAGACAGGCACCCAGTGTAGCAGTTTCAAAATGGACAACTTATGTTCCCAACAGCTGACACCTGACAATAATTGGGCTGTCAACTTCTGTAGTTTCTGGGTTGTCTTCAAGAACAGCCTCTCACAGAGCACATTGCAGTAATCCAACCATAAGATTAGATAAGCATAGATTATCATAGCCAGATCAACTGAGTCTAGGTAATGAGAGTGTTAGGTGAATCAGATACAGCTGACAGACAGCACTCCTGGCCATCATGCCCACCTGCTTTTCAAAGAGCAAGGCAGGGTCCATGAGCACCCCATCCACTTAACCTGCTCTGAAAAAAACCACCATCACTCTATCTAGGACAAGAGGACTCAGACCCTCTAGAACAGAGGTGTCAAACATGCGGCCCGGGGGCTGGATCAAGCCCCCAGAGGACTTCTATCAGGCCCGCAGTGGAACTGGCTGTCTTGTTTCTTCTTCCAGTTCTCCTGCTGCTGCGTCATCATAGGTTTGCAGCTTACAGATACACACCTGAACAGCATACTCAGGATTGCAACAGCACAGACATTTTGATGCAATAATTCAGAGCAAGAGGTGTCAGCAGATAAATAAAATACTGCAAGAGTGCCAATGTTTTAAGCATGTTTTTATTTTAAGTAAAAAAAACCTTTGTGTTTGTGTCCTTTATAAAGTTTATATCTCCGCTACCTGGCACTACATTTTATGACACACATGGCCCGGCCCAACAAGGTCTCATTTATGTCAGGTCCAGCCCTCCTAACAAATGAGTTTGACACCCCTGCTCTAGAATATCAGCCTTCCCAACCAACATTACCTCTGTCTTGTCTGGATTCAGCTTCAGTTTGTTCTGCCTTAGCCACCTGACTACAACCACAAAGCACCAGGTCAGAAATCAGGATGGATGCATCTAGAGGTTTTGATAATGAGATATAGAGCTGGGTGTCATCTACACATTGGTGATACCCAACCCCAAAGCTCTGGACATTCAATGGATACTAACATCCTGCCCCAGTTCCTGCAGCATCTGATGCTGTGAGACCATTTCGCTCTGTTACCTGTCACTTAGCAATTCCATCCTGACAAGCAGCTCCAGTAGACAGAGAAATGGATTTATATCCTTATTCAAACACACACCCAGTCATGATTCACTAGGTACACTCCATATTTATTTTTTCTCTTTGAAAATAGGTTTGTCTGACACAAAATGGATTGCATTTCTTTTACCCTTTAGAAACCAATATACATCTCTATGTAAATGATGACAGCAGTTTATTCATTCCAAATGGATTACACATTGTGGAAATTATGTGTGGGGAGGTATATTTTGGATTTACAGGGCTGGTTGCTTCAAACCTACTAGAAACTTCAGGTACTTCAGCACCATTGTTCACTTTTGCAAACATAAAACACAAGAGCCCTGCTGAATCAGACCTGAGGTCCATCTTGTCCCGCATACTGTTTCACACTGTATTCAACCAGTTTCCCTGGAGAGCCAACAAAGAGGGTATAGAGACCAAGGCCTTCCCTGATGCCCCTTTCTACCACTGGTCTTCAGAGATTTACTGCCGTTGTAAATGGATGTCCCCTTTACTCACCATGGTAGTAGCCACTGATTCACCTAACCTCCATGAAACTATATAACCCCCTTTTAAAGCTATCTATGCTTGTGGCCATCAATACATCCACTGGCAGTGAATGCAACAATTTAATTACTAATTGATTTAAAAAGTATTTCCTCTTGTCTGACCAGAATCCATTAGCCATTACCTTTATTGGGTGCACTGAGTTCTAGTATTATGAGAGAGGAAGAAAAAGCTCTCTGTATCCACTTTCTCTACCTCATTCACGTCCACCCTTTGCTGTCTTTTTTCTAAACTAAAAAGTCCCAGACTTTCAGCCTTTCCTCAGAGGAAAGGTGCTCCAACACATTAATCATATTTTTTGCCCTCTCATGTGCTTATGTCATTTTCCCAACTCTGCAGTAACCTTTCTGAGATACAGTGACCAGAACCCTACACAGTATTACAGATGAGGGCACACCATAGTTAGGATTGCCAAGTCGATCTTCACCAGGAGCGGGGGGCTCCTGGCCAGCGTCTGGCGCGTGCACGCCACATGCACGTCACCCGAAAGTGACGTGACGATGCCAGGCATGCTGGGGGTGGGGCCACGGCCATACAAGGGGAAACCATAGAGTTTTTCCTTGGATGGCCGTGGCCCCACCCCCAGCGTGGTCGCGTCACTTCCAGGTGACGCGCACGTCGGGGAGGAGTTCCCCCCAGGGCCCGATCAGGTGGCGGCGGGGAACGGGCCTCTGGGGTGGGGGTTTCCCCGCCCCGCCAGGGGGACTTGGGAAGCCTAACCATAGCTCTATAATATGGCATTATAATATCACCTGTTTTATTCTGAGTCCCTTTCTTAATAATCCCCAACAGAGAGTTTCCCTTTTCACTGCTGCTATGCACTAAGTCAACATTTTAATTGAACTTTCTACTAAAACTCCAAGATCTCTTTCAGTCTCAGTCAGTTCAGAGCCCATCAGCACATATAGTCAGGATTTTATGTTCCAGTGTGCATCACTTCACAGTTACCAATAGTGAACTTAATTTCTCCCACTGTTGCACAACTCACCGAGTACCTCTGTACCTCTTCACAATCTGCCTTGTTTTTCACCGTCCTGAATAATGTGGTATAACCTGCAGACTTGGCTACAGCACAGCTCACCCCCAATTCCAAATCATTTCTTCCCATCTGGCAAGTGCTGCCTCCTCAGAGCTGGCGTGTCTCTTCAAAAAGTCTTGAGCTTTGAAAATGGAGTCAATCTTCTCTCTTTTATCTTTAAATGTAAAGATAAGTCCTTCTGGAATCAACCATTGATAACTAATTTGATGGTTTTGCAAGAATAAGGTCAGCCCTTTGTAAGCCTGGTATTGGAAAAAGTTTTGAAGAATGTAGATTCCCCGTATTTTATTTTGTTAATGTAATGATTAAGATTTGTATAATACCTTGTAGTACAGGTATTTCAACCCTGTTATTGTTGATGTTCTGCTACTGGTTGACGTTTTCTTACTGATTGATGTTATTTTTGAACAGTTCTCTTCATAAATTATTTAAAAAAGAACAAGGAGAGGCAGGAGATGACAAGAGTGTTAACTAGTACCTTTGATTCAGGACCTTTCTTGTTCCACCAGTCTGCCTGCCTCACACCCAGGGCAGTTCCCTCACTCTCTGGCCCCATGATTGCCTCAGCGTGGCCACTGCCCTACACTCTCCCACCCAAGCCAGATCTCACCTCCAGCTCTACCCCCCAGCTCATGCACATGACTGCTTTTAAATCCCTCCCCAGCAGATTTCCCTGCCTGATGTAATTATGTGGAGGGCCTCCCTGCTCATTGCCTGCTGCCCCCACTGTCCTTATGGCACACTCTCATGCCCCCCCCCAGTGCTGCAGAGGCGGCTAGCCAGCTGCAGCCAGTGTTGTGGGTGTCAGGCCAGATGTGCCCAAAGGGTTTGCCCATTACTCTACCTCAGGTGGGTTGCTGGTCAGAGGCACCTGCCGCACTCCCCAAATCCAAGTTTGGGTGATCAATCCTATCCAAGACAACAAATTTTCCAGTCAACACCATATCCATCTTCTCTGGATTAATTCTCATCTTGTTCTCTCTCAGCCACTGACCACAGCTTCACGGAATTTGCAAAAGACATCCATGGCAGCTTCTGGAGAACTAGACAGAATCATAGTACTAGCTGTAATCCACAATCCTCAGCAACATGCACACTCATGATTGCAAGGAAACCAGAGGATCCCAGAATCCAGCAGCAGCAGTTTCTGGCTGGACTTCCCCATGGTCTTCATAGCACATTTTCATGCCAGTAACTTTACTAGAATCTATAATCAATAACAAGGGCTAGGTCCTTTTCGGTGGTGGCTCCTACCTGGTGGAATGAGCTCCTGGAGGAGATCAGGGCCCTGTGGGACCTGGTACAGTTCCGCAGGGCCTGCAAGACGGAGCTCTTCCGCCAGGCTTTTGAGTAGGAGCCGCCGCTGCCACTACCACCACCGCGCGACTGCAGAGCAGTTCTGCCACGTCGGGCTGACTGGCCAGCTGAAATATCGTGGCCCATGGCATCCCCCCCTTTTTTTTTACCCCATTGGGATATGCAATAGGGAGTAAGTATTGTAGTCATTATGTATCCTGTGAGATGTGCATTTTTGCCTAAACTGTTTTAACTGTTGAATTTTACTGCACTTGTGCCTTAATTGTTTTAACTTGTTGTATTTAATCGCACTATTGTGCCTGTGTAAGCCGCCCTGAAATAAAATAAATAAATAAACAAGAATATGGTGGGTCACACATCACATCATCCATGTCAGTGCTCCACCAGTTATAGCTAGGAACAATAATACAAAGCAGTTTTGAATGTGTACCTCTTGGATCTATGAATATTTACTTGCAATATTCTACTGAGCTCAAGAGGACATCAGGCTACTGTTAAGACAGAATATGGAGAAACAGAATGGTCTCCGGTTAGCAACAGTGTCAAAGAGCGATCTAATTTATCTCTTTATCTCTTCAATCTATATGCAGAACGTATCATACGGAAAGCTGGATTAGATTCAGATGAAAGTGGAGTGAAAATTGATGGAAGGAACATTAACTATTTGAAATATGCAGATAACACCACACTACCAATGTTCCCTCTAAGCTGTGAAGTCTTGTGAGCAAAAATTCTACTTTGTGAGCTACTGGCATTAAAGCTGTGAGTGAGCGATTTGGCTGCCACATAAATTAGTTTGCTTCGGAGCCATCCTTCCTAAGAGAAGTGTGTGAGCTAGAGGCTAAAAAACTGTGAGCTAGCTCACACTAACTCAGCTTAGAGGGAACACTGCACACTACTGGTAGAAAATAGCAAAGACTTGACATGACTACTGCTGAAGGTTAAAGCAGAAAGTGCCAAAGCAGGATTACAGCTGGACACCAAGAAGACAAAAGCAATGCCTTTGGAGCCCGCACAAACCCACCCTGAACCTCACAAATCTCCATGGAGATTCGTGAGTGGATTGTGGGGGGCACATTCTCCCAAACCCGTGGTTCGGGAACCATGAACTGGCCTGGTTTGTGCTTGAACTGGGATTCGTTTATGGGTCATGCCCATCCCTAGTAGCCACTGATGGAATGCTCCTCCTCCCACCACACACACACTCACAAACCTCATGTTAAGGCCAGCCCATTTTCATATAATTTTAAATGAGTATTGCAATTGCATTTTCAAGCAACAAATTACATTTTTATTATATAACTATAAAGGACATAAAGAATTAAAACTAATATGCACTTATCATTGGGATAATACCTTTGTAAGCACAAAAAGTGCAGCCAGAATAACCTGACCTACTCTATGAACCATTTGCTAGAATACATGAGGTAGTATAAAAGGTAAAGGTTCCCTTGCTCGAAAGCCAGTCGAGTCCGACTCTAGGGTTGCGGTGCTCATCTCCGTTTCAAAGCCGAAGAGCCAGCGCTGTCCGAAGACGTTTCCGTGGTCATGTGGCCAGCATGACTAAACACCAAGGCGCACAGAACGCTGTTACCTTCCCACCGAAGTGGTACCTATTTATCTACTTGCAATTTCTTGCTTTCGAACTGCTAGGTTGGCAGGAGCTGGAACTAGAGACGGGAGCTCACTCCGTCATGCGGCAACTCGGGTCTCGAACTGCTGAACTACTGACCTTCCACAGCCTGCAGTTCAGCGTCTTAGCCACTTGAGCCACTGCAGCTCCTTGAGGTAGTATACTGACCAGCTAATAGTACATCCATCCCCTACCTGTCAGAATCACAGTAAATCTGCATGATAAACTATGGGCACATAGAAGGTAATATATATGCTAGTATCTCACACATTCCCATTATACACATAGCTGTCTACCCCCATTTTCTGTAACAAACTTATACATAGCAAGACCATCAATCAGCAAGGGGATATGCAGTTTCTTCTTGGGAGTGTATTAAGCAGCCTACTATGATAACTAGAAAAAAGATTAATGATGGCAATGGAAAATACAATCTTCTTGTAGTTTAGAAAAGCAATACCAATCTCATCTTCTGTAATTTCTCTCAGCTCTGTCAAGACTCTTGGATTAATTTCATATTGATCTTCTTGATCATGTAGGCATGCACAACCCACTAAACCCGGATCAAACACAAGTACTAACAATGGGGTTCATTTTTATATAAGAACGGTGAGCAGGTTAACGAACCTACCAGAGCCAGAAGGAGATTAGGATTTTGCTTGGCCACTGTAATAATACTCACTCTAAATTGCTCCACAGATTAGCAACAAAAGGACATTTGATTTATTTGATTAAACTTCATATGAAAACTTTATGTATGGCTGGAAGGGAATTGGTGTATTCCTTGTAAACTCAATCGCTTACACATAGACACCTCTCAGGAGAAATAAACCTACAAAATAAAGAATATACAACCATTTAAATATGCACACCTGATGTCCACTACAAAGACTTCTGTAATGAATGGTTTCAAATTCTACCCTCTAGGAACTTCAGTCATCCCTTTCAAATGGTGGGTTGGAAGGCATGACATTTTTATGTCTGACCAACTGACAGAGTTGAGGGTTGTTGGATGTTGGTGGGAGAAGGGTTAGGAAGTCTGTTGGTTAGGCAGGGAGTCTGTTAGCGATTTGGAGTATTTTGAGGTAGGGTTTGGGTGCTGTTCCCATTTAAAAAAACAGTTAAAAGCCTTTCTGTTCCATGTTATAAGTCTGAATCAGTCAAACATGAAACTTGCTTTATAATTAGAACATAAGAACATAAGAACATAAGAGATGCCAATGTTGGATCAGCCCAAAGGCCCATCCAGTCCAACCCTCTGTATCCCACAGTGGCCAGAAATACCAGTGCCATCAGGAGGTCCACCAGTGGGGCCAGGACATTAGAAGCCCTTCCACTGTTGACCCCCCCCTCCAAGCACCAAGATGACAGAGCATCACTTGCCCCAGAGTCCCTATCTATACCTTGTGGCTAATAGCCACTGATGGACCTCTGCTCCATATGCTTATCTAATTCCCCTTTGAAGCCGTCCATGCTTGTAGCTGCCACCACTTCCTGTGGCAATTGTTACACATGTCCAACTGTATTGCTTTAGAATGTTTTTGATGATGTATTATTGTTTTATGTATTAAACTAAGTTACTTGGTTTCGTTTTATAATTGGTTTGTTGTAATATTGGAAGTTGTATTGAAATATTTATAATAAAGTATTATGGGGGGGAGAAAATGGGGGGGGGAACTGTTACACACTTCCAGGCCCCAATTCTCCAGTAATGACTGCAATGAGAGGGTTGAAGAAAAAGAATTCAAAGAAACAACCAAGCCACACATACCACTGAAATAAACCTGTTTCTTAGTTGTTTTCATCGAGACTACTGTGTGATTCATTCAAGCCTATCCTCTCATGACTGACCAAGTGAGTACTAAAAAACTAAGAAGTCTCCAAACCCTCAGTTATAAAAATGTAAGTCCCTAGTTCCTGCTTGGAAATTAAGATCACAGGGAAAGGCCCTCTTTGTGATTGGTAGATATGCAAGAGAGGGCCTTTTCAATGACAGTTGTATGATGGAACAACCTTCTCAGGAAGGTACACCTGGCCCCCTCACTTTCGATCCTTAGGGGGCAGTAGAACATGGTTTTATTTTGGATTACATCCGATTAATTTACTAACAGTACTGAATTGTGGTTTTAAATTTGGGTTATGATGTATTTTATGTATTCAACCTCATATATTTTATCCATATTGTAAGCTGCTTTGAGCACCATAAAGAGGAAAGGAGGGTAATAAAAGTTTTAAACAAACAAACAGTTTCTAGATCTGGAGACAGGGTGTCATCACAACCTATCACAACTTCTCATAAAGAAAAAGGAAGCATTTCATGCACACAGTGCTTAAAACACCTACCTACTTTTCCTGTGGTTCTTCCTTCTATATAGCAATGGGGTTAGATATACAATTCTAAAATAAAATCAACATAGGCTTATGAATATTTCCTTCTCCTGGTGAGGCTAGCCCCAGAGTGTGCCTCAGAGGACCACTGCTGCTGCCGCTGCCACCACCAGTGGACCCATGGTGTGTTAGGTCACAGATCACCACCAACAGGTCTGCAAGCAGGCCCTTGATACACTCCTGCCATACGTCCATGTCACAAATGACAGCCACCAGCCACTTGAGGTATGTAATGTCTACTGCCTGAGCTGCTGTGAGGCTATCCAAGTATTGCTGATCCTGGGCCACATCATCCTTCCGCCCATCATGCCAGCTGCTCCTTCTCAATGGCTGCCCATATAGAAAGGAGGGTGAGGGGATGTGCTGCACAGGGCTCAGGCCCCACACCCTGGGGCTGGTCAGCAGCTCCAGGTCCCCAGCCCCTCCAGAGGCTGTGCTAGCCACTGCATCCAAGGCCAGCCCAGGGTGCAGTGCCATCACCATCTACAATGCCTCATCCTGTGGAGTCCCCAATGCTCAAAGCCTGCAGGGCAATTGACTCGGCCTCTATAGCCTGTCTCAAAGGGGTGAGGGTAAGAAGATGATCCATGACATTTGAGGAAAAGGTCTGGGCAATGGAACCTGGGGACGCAATGGAGAGCAACACATCAATTAGAGAGACCTGCCTCACAGCCCTATGGCACACCCATGGCCACCTCACCTCCATCCTCATCCACCCCTGCCACTCCTGTGGTTGGGGTAGTCATCCCATTGCTAACCTCCATTTCCTCCTAGCTTGCAATTGTAGGCCATGAGGCAGAGGCATAGCCTGCCAGGGCCCCGTGAAGGAGTCACATGAAATGTTAGAGTCTATTGCAAAATTAAAAATATCCCTTTGTTTTGTTTTGTTTTTTTTAAGAAATGTTAGAGGGGCCTTCAGTAGCACTGCTGTTCTCCATTTCTCATGTCAATGGCCAGGTATACAATTCCTATTGTTAGAGAATGAACTTGATATTTTTGCTTTATGGACTATATTTATTGCTACACACAATGGACTGTGCACACACACACACAGGCTCAGAGAACTGTACACTTTAAGTCACCTGTTGCACATAGAAGGTGCCTGCACAAGCCTTACATGTAAATAAGGTTTCACCTATACAGTTACCAGCCTGGTGAAGAAGCACACACCTCCATTATTGTGAGCGGTAAGAAACAACAACTTGAGCAGAGACAGCCCCCATTGCTGAATCATTTGTGGTCACCTATGACACATCACTGCTTTGTTCCTGCATTGGTATTTCCTGCCAAATGGACATTTGGTTCACAATGAGAATGGCCAGCTTCATCAACACTACAATGGAGCATCCTGAGGCCAAGGTTTTCACACCTGCCCAGATGCCCTCCTTTGAGTAAGGTTTTAGATTACAATATTGGCCACTCCTTATAGGTAACCTCCCACTCCTATAGGCAACCAATAGGATTGTTTTTGGGATGGACTAACAGATAGGTGGGTCCACAGGTTGGAACAGTTACCACCCATCTAATGGACCCACTATAAAAGGTAAGAACCATTTACCTGGCCCTTCCTAGCTAGCTACCCCCGCAACAACCCCTGTCTGCTTTTTACTCCTCTTAAGTCTCACTTGCTATCCCCAACCCCTTGCCTCTACTTTGATCTCTTGATCTGCAGTCAAGAGACCCACACGTTCTGGCTGGTTCTGGTTGTGTGTGAAGTCCCTTTAGTTTCCATTTCTCCCCATCCATTCTTCATTGGAACAACCAAAGCTGCAAGACAGATAAGTATTGCCCATCATCACCCCCACCTCCTAATGCAACTGTTCTTATTTTAATACTGTAATTCTAAGGAACCTGACTGAACGTGTGAGTGCATCAGTATTTGTATGAGATTGATTCTTTAAGTAAAAGACAACAACAGCCTCAAATCCTTCTCTGGTAACCCTTGGTGGGAACAGGACCTTGGTATAGTTGGCAAGGACCCATTTATAAATTGCCAATTGCTGTAAATAAAGCAATTCGGCTAACACTATGCCATTACATGGACCAGAGTCCTTGCCAGCTCTGGCCCCTGACAGCTAGGCACTGGTTTCACCACTGAGTGAATCTTCTGCAGAAATGAATGGGCAACAAGGCAGCAAGCCCCACTGGACTCCCTGATATACACTGGCATAGTGGCTGGTCCACTCCCTGAGTGATTTCATCCCAACCCCCAGGATTGCACTGTGAGTGTATCTTTTTAGCATTAACCCTGTTTTTTAATGTTTATTACTAACTAGCCTGATACCTGTGCTTCACTACGGTATTTAAATTCCATAAATCCAGTTATAATACTGATGATGTAAAGTTTGAAATATAACATTTGTAGGAAATCTAATAGGAGAAGATTGTAGTTAAAAAATGAAGTGAGACATACATACTTTTCTCTCTCTACTGAAGGATCTCTGTAGACTGCTGGGGCGAACTCCCTTGTAGCTTTAAGCACCCTGCAACCGCTGCTGCACCTGACAGACAACAGCCTGTTAGGTGTAGGAGGTGGGGGGAGTGTGTTGGAAGCCATCAGAGAGGCTGGGCCAGTAGCATTGCTAAGGTGATCCTGCTGGGGTGGCGTCCCTGATGGATTAAAGTACCCTGGTCCTGGTCCTACACCTGACAGACACCCGCCTGTCTGGTGTTGGGAGTGTGTTTAAAGGCATCGGGGAGGCTGGGCTGGCAGCAGTACTAAGGCAATCCTGCTCA
>NW_015159722.1:578102-594966 GCF_001447785.1 Gekko japonicus
CTTTCCTGTCACCTCTGACAACTTACCAGACCGAGGTGGGGACTTAGGAGACTCCCTCTTACCCCAGTCGCGAGGGTTGCTGTACCTCTGTCCTCCGTAGGTTTCAGCCAGTCACTCGGCCCACTGTCCTGCTTCCTGGAGAGTGGAAGGACTCTTGTCCACAAGGGGGTGCCTAATATGCTCTTGAAGAAGAATCAGGAACCTGTCAATGCACGTCAAAGCCAGTTTGGTGTAGTGGTTAAGTGTGCCAACTCTAATCTGGGAGAACCGGGTTTGATTCCCCACTCCTCCACTTGCACCTGCTGATGTGACCTTGGGTCAGTCACAAGCTCTGGCACAGCTGTCCTTGAAAAAGAGCAGTTTGTGTCAGAGTTCTCTCAGCCCCACCTACCTCACAGGGTGTCTGTTGTGGGGAGGGGAGGGGAAGGGAAGGAGTTTGTCAGCCGCTCTGAGACTCCAAGTGAAGGGCGGGGTATAAATCCAATTTCTTCTTCTTCTTTAATGTCATTCATGGTATTGGCTTCAGCAACCTCCACCCATAAATCATAGGCTCTTCCCAGCCTATACATCAGCGGTAGGTAGGGCTCTCTACCTTCCAGCCTGATCTCCCTAAAGTGCTTCTGGGCCCCTTCTTTGGTAAACCCCACTCTCTCACGCACTCTTTGTTTTAAAATCTTCTAGTTGGCCCTCGCTTTGCCTTCCATCTGGCCAGACACTGAAGCCAGGACTCCACACAGCTGTGGTCTCAGCTTTTCCATATACCGTTCTTCTGGGACCTTGTAGTCTATGCAGACCTGTTCAAAGTTCTGAAGGAAGGCCTCATATACAGAAGATATTTCCTTCTATTCCCTGGTACATCAGCATCGGGAGAAAGTGAAGGTGGCTCTTGTCTCAACTTTGCCATTTCCAGCTCATGCGCCATCCTCATTCTTTCAAGCTCCAGTTCTCTCTGGGCTGCCCTCTCTTCCAACTCTCTCTGGGCGGCCCTCTCTTCTTTCTCAAGTTCCATCTGCTTAATTTGCAGCTGGAGACGCAAGACCTCTTCACTTGGGTTTGCCATCTCTCGATCTTCTTTCTCTTGAGACTTCTGATCAGCAGCCCCTGCCCTGGTCTTGTTTCTAGGCACAGGTGTGTCCTCTGGTTTCTGTCTCCCAGAATGAAGGAACATACACTGCCTAACAGTTTCTCTGTCTACTGGACCCGATAGTCTAGAAATAATTAAAATCCCTTTCAACACTGTTATAAGACCTCTTGGTATTAAGTAAAGGTAAAGGTTCCCTTGCTCAAAAGCCAGTCGAGTCCGACTCTAGGGTTGCGGTGCTCATCTCTGTTTCCAAGCCGAAGAGCCAGCGCTGTCCAAAGACATTTCCGTGGTCATGTGGCTGGCATGACTAAACACCAAGGCGCACGGAACACTATTACCTTCCCACTGAAGTGGTACCTATTTATCTACTTGCAATTTCTTTTAAAAAGTTACTGTGGCTTCCTGCAGCCAGACACAAGGAGGAGGAAAAAAATTATTTTTTAAAAATAAGTCAATTATGCTCTGCCTCTCCAGGTCAACAGCTGGCACATCCCACCGCTAATGCCACCATGTCATGACCCCAGGGGGTCTCCACCTTCTGCCACCACCACCCAGGACTTCGGTCTCTTTGAGAAGGCCCAGGGTACCCTCTCAAGCCCACCCAACAAACCCCTTTTCAGCCAAGAACACACAGGCGTGATTGACCCAGGCAGAGAAAATAAATTAAACAGAAATGGTTTATTAGAAAGAACACTGGGGCATGGAAAACAAGACAAGGCAAGGTGCTTTAAAAGGGTATAACAGTGTGAAAGGAAAAATAAACATAATCTAACGCAGCTATCTGTTTCTACTTCCTGGCCCACAGCCTGCCTAGCTGAGCCCAATGGAGATCTTCCTCTCTCCCAGACCAGCCTGTCCCCACAGACCAGGCCACAGAGAGAGACCGAAAAGAACTGAGGGATCTTTGTCTGCCCAGACCAGCCTGTCCCCTCAGTGAGACCAGGCCGCAAAGAGAGATGAAAGAACACCCTGTTTTCCACAGTTAACAGCTAAGACTGACTCTCCTCACAGTATATAACAGTCGCATCACAGAATCTCCCTCTCTGATTGGCTATAGCCCGTTGCTAAGCCTTATGGGGACTGTAGGCTGTCTGCTTTCACTGCCATGCAGGTCTCTCCTGGGAACAGGCTGCAAGTGCTCTACTGGGAGGGGCCAGGTCACATGATACCCTACCTCTAACCTAAACTCAAATTGCCACACAGCACACTCATAGACCTTCCTGGTGCTGGGGACTATGGCTAGGCCTATTGCTCTGCAGACCTTGGCTCTCCAATCATCCATAGCTCCTGGGGCATTCCAGCTGGATGAAGATCGACTTCTGGGGCCCGCTGATGAAACTTCTCCATCTGTTTATGAGAGAGAGCATCAGCTACCCCATTATTAACCCCAAACACATGCTTGGCCAAAAACAGTATGTTAAGCCGAAGACATCTCAGAGTGAACGTCCTCACCAATCTCATAACTTGTGGCGATTTGGAAGAGTGGGAATTAATGACATGAACCACAGCCATGGGGGCTCTCAAGGATGCAATCGTCCACCCTCTCTTGGAAAAACTGTCCTTGGATCCAGCCGATTTGGCTAACTACCGACCAGTTTCCAATTTGCCCTATTTGGGCAAATTAATTGAGAGGGCGGTGGCGATACAACTGTAGAGCTTTCTGGATGACACTTCCGTATTAGATCCTTTCCAGTCTGGCTTCCGCCCGGGATACAGAACGGAGACAGCTCTGGTTGCCCTTACTGACAACCTCCGGAGACATCTGGATCGAGGCAGTATGGCAGTGCTGCTGTTGTTAGATCTGTCGGCCACGTTTGACACGGTCGACCACCAGCTGCTGACCCACCGCCTTGCCGACGTGGGGATACAGGGGCTTGCCTTGCAATGGTTTGCTTCCGTTCTCCGAGGTCGGGTACAAAGGGTGGTGCTAGGGGAACAGCAGTCCCGGAGACACACATTTGAGTGCGGAGTGCCTCAGAAGGCAGTGCTGTCCCCGATGCTCTTTAACATCTATATGTGCCCCCTACCCAGATAGTCCGGAGGCATGGGCTGGGGTGTCATCAGTATGCTGATGACACACAGCTCTATCTGATGTTGGGTGGCCGGTCGGGCTCCAGACTGGAAGATCTGGACTGGGCATTGCACACCATGGCTGGTTGGCTCAGGCTGAGTCAGCTGAAGCTAAATCCAGTGAAGACGGAGGTCCTGTGCCTGAGTCGGGGCGGTTTGGGGTTGGGGCTCCCATTCCCAGCCTTTGATGGGGCACTATTGATGCCAGCATCAGGGGTTAGGAGTTTGGGAGTGCTTCTGGATCCCTCCTTGACGATGGAGGCCCAGGTTACAGCCACTGCTTAGTCGGCCTTTTACCATCTTTTGCAGGTTCAGCAGTTGGCCCCCTACCTCGAGCGCAACGACCTGGCTACAGTGATCCACACAATGGTCACCTCAAGATTAGATGATGAGAGGTGGGGCTTCGCTGCAATGATCTAGTTGAATACTCAGGGCTCTTTCTGAGTTTCACTAGCTTTTGGAGCTTTTTAGTGGACTTTTTAAACCTTTCCGGACACACCGGACGGGTCAGGAGTCTCTCCAGTACCTCGGGTGTAGGAAACTGGTGGCAGAAGACTTTCATCTGAGCCCCCCGCCTGTGGCAACAGCGGGAGCAGAAGCTCCAAAAGACCAGCCGTGTTAGCACGACTGGCAAGTTGTAACAACCCCATACAAGGGCTTCCATACCTCGTCACTAACATCCTTGGCGTCCTGGGCTGGGGAAGCCATAACCCAGTCATAGCATTGCTGAGCCCTTGTAAAAAGGCCTGTCCAGGCGCCACAACTTTACAACCAAAGTTAAGATGCCCCACCAGTTGCTGCAGATCTAATAGTGTAGTTTTCTATTTAGCCAGGAAATCAGACAACTTGGCCTCATTCAGGCGGGACAGTTGCATCACGGTGTCCAATCCAGAAAGATCGGCCTCTGAACCAGACCTTCCATTGTTTTCATGGGCCAGCAGAACTCCTAGCTCCACTGCCAACTCATGAAAACCTGCCAACAACCGGGCCCAACATCCTGATCCAGCTGGGCCCACAAACAAGAAGTTGTCTAAATAATGAACTACATCCTGTAAACCAGCCTTTTCACGTACAGCCCATTCAAAGAATGAACAAAACGCCCAAATGCTGCATATGAGATGGAGCACCCCATAGGCAGTGCTCTGTCGATGTAAAACTGACCTTCAGAGGAAAAGCCCAGCTATTCGAAGTCAGAGGGGTGTACTGGGAGAAGCCGAAAGGCTGACTTAAATGTCGCATTTTGCCATCTCAGCTCCCTGCCACAGCATCGTACCACACGAACAGCCGGAGTACTTCACTGAACACAAATGGTTGGGAATACCGTCATTCACAGACTCCCCCTGTGGGTAAAATGGTGGTGAATCAAATGATATTCACCAGGAGCCTTTTTGGGGACCACCACCAGGGGGGAGACGCACGGGAGTTAGGCACGGGAGGGGCAGAGAAAGGGCCTTAAATCTTACCTTCAGCTCTTTCCTTGGCAATTTTATCATGCACAATGTGCTCTAGACCCTGAACAGAACTAAGGTTCCTGGCCATGAAAGGGGCACAAGGATCCTGGCAAGGAATTCTAAAACCAAACTTAAAATCCTGAAACCAATAAACTCCATCAACTTTTTTGGGATAACAGTTCAACCACCCCTCAAGAGCTGTCAGCTTTAGGGGGCTGGGGCCCTTTACCAGAAGGTTGCTTCTTCTGACTCCTTCGTCGATTGGCCCTAAAACAGTTACTGAAGGAATGTGACCCTCTGCATAATGGACATTCATGCTTGTATTGGCAAGCTTTCCAATTGCAAATCTCTTGGGAGACAAACTCCCAGCAAAGCAGGTGGGGTTGAACCGCCTGTCCCGCAGAGGTGTGGGAAGTGGGAGCCACTTGCAATCTATGCACCAGATGGCCACTGTCTGAATGCTCCCCCAAATTTGGCTGAGCAGAAGACATCACCTGCAGCCAAATCTGTGCGTGAATTTGATCCCAAGTAAGGGAGGGATACAAGGCAACCCGCATCTCATCATACTGGAGCCAGGTCAGACCATTAAACATTGTATACTCCTTGTATATAATGTCCATATATTGGATCAACACCGCAGCCCTCCAGGTCTGTGAACACGCAATCAAGCCAGAGTATATGAAGAACCCTGGAATCCAGTTTGCCCAGATCCTATCCACCTTCCTTCTCCTCAGCTTCTCCTTGTTCTTATCATCTAAGTCTTCTTTATCCTTCTTCTCAATTTCCCAATAGAGAAGAGAGAAGACATCAACATACTCTCCTTTACATATTTTTTTCTTCATAGTAGGCAATAAATGATCACCTAATGGTAGTGCCAGGTCTCCAGGAGGTAGTGCTCTAAGTGGCACAGAAGCATACAGAGTACCCCATGACAGGGGATACCCTCACCCACCCCAGGGCACCCCAGATAGTCCTGATGGCTGGCCTGAAAAACTGGCCCATGCCAACCATGGGTCATATTGACCAGAGGACCAAGCCCATGGCTGGGAACCAGCCACTGGAGAGGAAGCCTGGGCAGAGGCTGAAGACCCAGAGGCAGACATCTGACCCCAGGTTCCCCAAGGCCAAACCATCTCAGGAGGTTCCGTATGTACTGACTTACCAACTGCCTCATGCAAACCAGTAGCCAGAGGGACAAGGTCAGATCCATTTCCTTGGCCCTTGGGAGGAGACTCTTGCACCCCACCATGGGCTCCACTTGAAGAAACCACATCCACCACAGAAGACCTGCCCTCAAGGTGAGACAACTGAGTTAAAACATCAGCCTGAAACTGAGCCTTAGATGCCTGTTTGCTTCTTTTCTTTGCCCCAACCCATTTCCACTGGCGGTTGAGGGGGCGTAAAGCCTGATGCCTGCTCAAGAGCCTTCAGCCTATTTAAGATGGCCGTATTGACCACGTCACCATCTTCGTCCTCAGATGAAGACAAGGCAGGCACAGGTCGCATTGGAGGGACCTTTGGTGCCAGCTGCTTACCTTCAGAAGGTCTAACACCCTTCTTAGAAGCCATTTGAAATGCCCTATACAAGATGGCCACCAAAGAAAACTAAACTAAAATGGCTGCCAGTGAGAAGGTCTCGAAGAGGACTCTGCTGCCCAAGATCAGTTACCTCTGGGGCATACTAATCCCAATAGCCACCTCCCCAGGCCCAAGACCCAAGGATCACCCCCTGAGCCCTATATTTTATGTATTTATTTATTATTAAATTTTTATCCCGCCCTCCTGGCCGAGGCCGGCTCAAGGCAGCTTACAACAATAAAATTTGCATAAAACAATCATAATACAATCACATACATTAATAAATACGACATTAAAATTCAAACAAGAAAAGTGCTAGCAACAGCCTCATTATCCCAATTAGGTCTTTGGCCTTCTGTGGCTATGTCAGGTAATTGGCACAGGCTGTGTTTGAGGGACCTACAGGCAAGGTTCCCTCTAAGCTGTGGAGTCTTGTGAGCAAAAATCCTACTTTGTGAGCTGCTAGCATTAAAGTTGTGAGCGGGTGATGTGGCTACTGCATAAATTAGTTTGTTCTGGAGCCATCCTTCCTGAGCTGAGCCAAAAATGTGTGAACCGGAGGCTAAAAAACTGTGAGCTAGCTCACACTAACTCAGCTTAGAGGGAACACTGCCTACAGGCCAGGGCTCCGCCAAAATAGATATTAATTTTTGGCGGTGGAGGTGTTAGTGGTTGTTAATGGTGGTTGTTAATGGTGGCGGCTCCAAAAGCCTGGTGGAAGAGCTCTGTCTTACAGGCCCTGTGGAACTGTGAAAGGTCCCGCAGGGCCCTAGTCTCTTCTGGGAGCTCATTCCACCAGAGTGGAGCCGCCACCTGTCCAATCCCCACGGCTATAAGTCCAATACACGTTTAAGCAAAGTAGTATTTTATTAAAGCCATGATAGAGCAGGAGCAAGTGCACTGTTTAGAATACCTGGGACAGTTCAAGCAGGGGATAATGAAACACATTCAAAACGACAATAACCAATGGGCTTGGTTCCCACTGCACGGGTAGGCTTTCAGATGCGCGCCAAAAAGCCTGAGAAGCAACGTTTCTATAAAGATAAACAATTAGTGCTTCACACGGTCTAACTCATTATAGTCTAAGCCAAGCGTCTTCTTCTCCACACCTACACTAGCGTTCAACGAAAGGAATGCATGAGAAAAGCATACATACAGAACACGCAATAAGCATGCGCAAATGTCAGGGGGAACTAAAGGGGGTGTTTGCTATACACAGACTTCTATGGCAGCTAGCTGAGACCACCAAAAAAAGCACTGGCCCTAGTTGGCACCAGTCTGGCCTCCTTGAAACTTGGGGGGCCCAGCCAGTTCTGGGTCCCCGATCGCAGTGTCCTTTGGGGAACATATGGGGAAAGGTGGTCCCTTAGGTATGCAGGACCCTGGCCATAAAGGGCTTTAAAGGTCAAAACCAGCACCTTGAAGCGAACCCAGTATGCTATAGGCAGCCAGTGCAACGTCTTTAGCACAGGTTGGATGTGGTCCCGAATCGGGATTCCCATCAACAACCTGGCCGCGGCGTTTTGCACCAGCTGCAGCTTCTGGATTTGCGACAAGGGCAGCCCCATATAGAGGGCATTACAGTAATCCAATCTCGAGGTGACTATCGCATGGATCACTGTTGCCAGGTCATTGTGTTCAAGGAAGGGAACTAACTGCCTAATCAGCCAAAGGTGGTAAAAGGCTGACTTGGCAGTAGCTGCTACCTGGGCCTCCACTGTTAAGGAGGCATCCAGGAGCACTCCCAGACTCCTGACCTCCGGCATTGGCACAAGTGGCGCTCCATCGAAGGTCAGGAGTGGGATCCCTACCCTTGGACTTCTCCGACTTAGGCACAAGACCTCCATCTTCGTCAGATTCAATTTCATCCAGCCTAGCCACCCACCAGGCTCCACCACAGGATCCCAAGAGCACTCTGTAGCCTTTGGGCTGGGCTGCTGCCGAGAGCCCCTGAAATCCCGCACTGCTGAAAGCCACTGCCACCATCAGAGCACGCCACCACTCTCCTCCACTGCCAAGAGCCACAACCCAGAGTCGAGCTGCCACCAGTAGCAGCTGCCGGGAGCCACCACCAGGAGCACCGCTGGGAGCCGCCACATGCCACCATAGCCTCACTCCACTGCTGAACTCCGTTGATGCCTCGCCCTGCTAACTCCACTGTCACGCTGATCTTGTCCCCAACAACGAGTTCTGGGCCCAGCAAGTAGGACGCACTCCCCTTCACGGGGATCAGTGCTCCACACAGCCCGATCACCAAATGAAGACTGGCAAGTGAGGGGAGGGAGCTGGCCGTTAAACACGGCAAGCTCTGCCTCCTCTTGGAAGGAACCGTGAAGTCACAACTGCTGTCACTCTCCTTCCCTGCGGCAAAGCCGGCCTTCCTGCTGCATGGCCAGGTGGCCAGGTGGGGCTGAAATCTTCAAGCCTTTTTGGAACCCCTAGTCTCCTAGGCATAGTGAGAGTGTTTTGGAACATTTGGTATGCAAACTATGCCACACAGTGTTAATGACCTATGGGCCAAGCAAGATGAAGCAGAAAGTAGCCACCTGCCAACTGACTGTATGCTGCATCTCTTAATTTTATTACAGCACATAATTTCATATATACATTTCATACATACAGGGGGAGCGGTGGCGCAGGCTGTAAAAAGCCTGCAATAATCTATCAACTAACAGCCATAAGGCTGTTTGAGTCCCACCGCGGCCGGGGTGAGCTCCCGGTCCTTGTCCCAGCTCCCGCCCACCCAGCGGTTCGAAAGCCCTTGGCAATTAGATAGATGGGTACTTGCTACTAGGAGTGGGGGGCACCCTCCTTCCATGGATTGGTGTGCAGCAGCAGTGGCAGCTGAGCGGTGGTGGCAAGCGACAGGAGGCGATCCGGCGAACATAGTGACGGTCCGGCATTGAGCAGCGAGTGACCCAGGCGGAGATTGATCCGGGAAGCGCAGCAACGTGACGACGTGGCGCGGTCGGAGCCAATAGGACGGAGGCCGGTTGTTGCAGCCGTCGCATAGTCGTGTGCCGTGAGGTCCACTCCAGAGGGAGTCACTGTGGAAGAAAGATCTCCGCCGAGACACTGTCACCTGGAAACGGGAAAGAACCCACCACGGAAAGAACCCTGCTGTTCGGGTGCCTGGTAGGCATTCACACACACCCTTGCACTGTGGCCCTAGTTAGGATGATTTAAAATGTCTCTGTAAACCGCTCCGAGCCCTCGGGAAGGAGCGGTATATAAATTGAAAGTGTATGTATGTATGTACATCAATTTATATAAAATTTTTGAACTTGATTAATAAGCTTTATACTGTTCTTTGGTAAAAGCATGTTCTGATGGATGGCTACTGCAGTGATAGTCAGTAAAAATGCTCTGTCTGCCAACTGTTGCATAATCTGTAATACTATAATACAATCTATAATACTGTGCTGAAGTGGCAACGTTATCCAACTAATTTCCTAATGGTCTTTATATTGTGGTATTTTAAAAAACAAAAAGTGCTTTAAAGACAGTTGCAACCAACAGTATGATGAAGTAAGCCCTTTGTAAATTATGCACATAGCCTTTCAGGTCTATCCTTCCCTCTGGCTGTGATTGATAATCATCACAGACTGCCCTTCCTTTCATTATTTTACTCCCAAATAAAAGGAAAGGAGACAAGTGTAATCCTAGTTTCATGTTGGAGCTGTAATAAAAGCATTTGCTTTCTGCAGGTGGAAATGTTGTAGTCTCACCCTGGGCCCTGTTCTCAACACCTGGCTTTGCTCTCTAGCCTCTGCTCAAATGAAAATGCCCCAGGCTATTGCACAAAACGAATAGGAGCAAGGTACCCTTGCACAGCTTCTTTTGGGGCTACCCTTTTCATAGACTGAAGAGCGCTAATGCCCTGACCTGGATATAGAGTTGCCAAGTCCTACCTTGGCTGCAGTGGAGGAAGTCCTGGCAGTGTCTGGGAGTTCAACGGGCACATTGGGGGTGGGGCCACTATCATTTGAGGGGGAAACATAGAGTTTTCCTTCAAATGATAGTGTCCAGGTTAGCCCAGTCCTGAATAGTCCAGGTTAGCCCAGTCTCATAAGGGAGCGGTGGCGCAGGCAGTTCAACGCCTGCATTAACAACACTAGCGAACAGCCACTATGGCTGTTCGAGACCCACCGCAGCCGGGGTGAGCTCCCGGCCCAAGTCCCAGCTCCCACCCCCCCAGCGGCTCGAAAGTGTAACCGCAAGTAGACAAATGGGTACCTGCCCTAGGTTGGCAGGGGGCACCCTCCCTCCTGATGGTGTGTGCCAGGAGTGTTGGCAGCAGCGGCAGCAATACGGCGGTGGAGCAGAGGCGACCCCTGGATGCGACAGAGACCGGATGGAGGCGGAGCTACGGCGGTGAGACGGCGGTGCGACAATGCAGTGCAGCGGAGCCTAAGGGACAAAGGCCGGAACTGCAATCGGGAGCCGCCGCGTGCCAGAGGAGTCCATCAGGAGCCTGCTGGGAGATGTCGTCGACCCGTCCTAAGGCGCCAGGAAGAAACAACGGAAGCCCGCCCGTGGAATACAACAGGACCATGCCGCTCGGGTGTTGATAGGTAGCCCCTCCCCCAGTCGAATTGTGGCCGTAGGATAGGAACTAATTAGGCACTTAGGCCATATACCTGTAAACTGCCTAGAAACCCTCGGGTAAAGGGCAGTATACAAATCAAAGATATAAATATAAAAATAAAATAAATAAATAATGGAAGTGAAGCAGAAGAGTCAGCCCTGGAAAGTATTTGGATGGGAGACACAAATGGGGTAAAAGATCCTGTAAAGAAATGCATTTTTCTCCTGGGATGTTGGCAAGCAGGAAAACTTCCCCCTTTGTGAGTTTTTGCGAAGTAGTATCTATTGAAGAAAAAGACAATCCCAAAAATGGCAGCATGGGTGCTCTCTGAAGCAATGAGAAAGCCCATCTGCATGAAGAAGATTGGGGTGTGTGTGTGACATACAGATTAGAGGCCTTTAACATTTCCTTTCCCCCTTTGTGAGTTTTTGCCTCTTGGCTGGAAAGAAGGAAGTCAATGTGTAATGACCATCCAGACTCACCTTACAAATGCTAACTGAGCTAGCAGGATAGACAATGGGATGGTTAAACATCCCCCTTCTTCCCCCTCCCTTCTCCAAGCAGGGAACATATATGTGGAGGTATCAAATGCTAGAGAGTCTTTAGGAAGACAGATCTATGGAGACAGGAAAAGCTGCCTTGACCTGGGCGGGGAAAGAGATTTGATAACAGACCTTGCAACAGGAAGGTCTCTTATGGCTGGATCCATCAGGGGAGACAGACCTCTGACCTGAGGTCTAGGGAAGGTGGCCATTTTTATCTATCCAGCCACCCTAAAGGGCTGAAGAACACTTCATATTGTAAATGGTAATTGTCATCTGCAAAGGTTTTTGGTTGTATCTTTGTACTCTTTAAATTAATAACTAAGGTTTTTGATACCCAGAACATATCAATCCTTGAATATGTTTGGTGTCTGTTGGAAAAGAAAGTATAGTCCTTAACCCTGGCTGGCTCCACCCACTTTCAATGTAGCAACAGTCTGGCTGAGAAGCCTCTGTTGGGTCCAGCATACTTGCTTGGTTCCAATTTACATTTGGGGGAAAAGTATGTCTCTATATCATTTTACTTGGGTCTATATATCCTTGATTGAGAACAGATTCCCACACACACACATGGTAGTGGGGGGGGGGGCTGCTTCAGCCATCCCTAAGTCTTTCTTTCAATTTCCATTTTATTTTTAAATGGTGAAGTAGTATCTATTGAAGAAAAAGACAATCCCAAAAATGGCAGCATGGGTGCTCTCTGAAGCAATGAGAAAGCCCATCTGCATGAAGAAGATTGGGGTGTGTGTGTGACATACAGATTAGAGGCCTTTAACATTTCCTTTTGCCCTGTGTGCAGCCCAGAAAGAACATTGGCAAGGAATGTGCATTCTGTATATGTTCATGCTCTTCATTTTGCTGTTACCTAAAATGGTGTGGTACAGTTTCCAAGGGCCACCAACTGGGATGTACTAAAATGAATGACAGGATTGCCCATTGGAAACAATGGGAGAGGCTTAAAAGCCCATTGGAGATCATGGGAGCCAGGAATGGTAATTGATTACATGGGGTCCATTGAAATACATTACAGCACAAAAACTATCCAGCCACCCTAAAGGGCTGAAGAACACTTCATATTGTAAATGGTAATTGTCATCTGCAAAGGTTTTTGGTTGTATCTTTGTACTCTTTAAATTAATAACTAAGGTTTTTGATACCCAGAACATATCAATCCTTGAATATGTTTGGTGTCTGTTGGAAAAGAAAGTATAGTCCTTAACCCTGGCTGGCTCCACCCACTTTCAACGTAGCAACAGTCTGGCTGAGAAGCCTCTGTTGGGTCCAGCATACTTGCTTGGTTCCAATTTACATTTGGGGGAAAAGTATGTCTCTATATCATTTTACTTGGGTCTATATATCCTTGATTGAGAACAGATTCCCACACACACACATGGTAGTGGGGGGGGGGGCTGCTTCAGCCATCCCTAAGTCTTTCTTTCAATTTCCATTTTATTTTTAAATGGTGAAGTAGTATCTATTGAAGAAAAAGACAATCCCAAAAATGGCAGCATGGGTGCTCTCTGAAGCAATGAGAAAGCCCATCTGCATGAAGAAGATTGGGGTGTGTGTGTGACATACAGATTAGAGGCCTTTAACATTTCCTTTTGCCCTGTGTGCAGCCCAGAAAGAACATTGGCAAGGAATGTGCATTCTGTATATGTTCATGCTCTTCATTTTGCTGTTACCTAAAATGGTGTGGTACAGTTTCCAAGGGCCACCAACTGGGATGTACTAAAATGAATGACAGGATTGCCCATTGGAAACAATGGGAGAGGCTTAAAAGCCCATTGGAGATCATGGGAGCCAGGAATGGTAATTGATTACATGGGGTCCATTGAAATACATTACAGCACAAAAAAAGTTCCAAAGAAAATGCAGAATGGTTTTTCCATTAAGGTCTTTGGGCCCAGATAGGCTACTCTGGGACTGGAATGACAGCCCTCAGAGTGGAATGATAGTCCCAGAATGCTTCTGCAACCCCCAGGGGCTGCCATTCCAGTCCCAGAACAGTTCTGTTAATCCCAGGGACTGTCATTCCACTCTGGGGGTTGTCATTCCGGTCCTGAAATCTGCTATTTGATTTTACTGTAATTTTTTAAAAAGTGTAAACAAAGAAAATGTTTGCTTTATTAATTAAAAGTTAAAATTGTATTTCAGCTGTCTGAAGACCATTTGTTGAAGCCAAATGTGCTTTGCAAGTTGAAGCTAAAGAGCTGAAATCAACCATGCACAGAAATGTAGTCATTTCCCATAAACTTAATTATGTGATTTTTATTAATTATTTGTTCCGAATGTCTGCATTTTTAAGGTGGAGTTTTTACACAGTGTGTTAAGAAGGCAAGGTATATAAAATCCTAGGTGGCCTGTGAGTTTTTTTGGGGGGTCATGGTTATCGGCATTGTTCTAAATTGCCTCAAAATATACTTGTACTCACTTGTAGGATATGAGTTTGAAGTGAGGAGAAGATTGCTACTACTGTAAACTCTGTACATTGCTCAGAAATTGAGTGCACAGCAACTGTTTTGTATTCTGCCCTGGCTCAGAAACTTCAGCTGTATATTTACCAAACTAAGGCATCTGTGATGACATAATTTAGTAAATTTCAGTACAAAGTTGCCCTTATGAATAAGGCAGAGAGAAGACTCCTGTAAATGAATGTCCAGGAAAACTTTAAAAATGCTCCCCTATAGGCTTTTCTGTGTCACCTTTCTGTCAAATCTGTGACCATTAGTTTGTCCTATGAACGTATATACATTTGCAGATCTTAAAGTGACTATTTTAAAAGTGAATTTCAAAACCAGGACCCAGTAGGAGACTGCTGAGATACCACTATAATCACTGGACAACTTCCACCTTTTCCTGGGTTTAGCCCAGCCCAGGGGCATTGCTAGGGGGGTTCCCAGCCCCCCTAAATTTCTGGGGAGCCCCTCCCTGTATCCCACATGGCTCCGCCTCCATAGATAGTGACAGTGGACTGTGATGTCACTGGCCCCTCCTTATGATGTCACTAGGCACCAGTTCTTTTAAGGACCTAGCATAGGAACGCCTCTGGCCCAGCCCCCCCCCCCGAAACTGGAAAGTCTACACCCCTGCCAAGGATGTTGTGATTTTAAACATGTAGCATGTAAGTTCATACTCAATGCTAAAATAGGGACCCAAACTGAGCATGAGGAAGAGACTTAAAAGCTGACTACTGGCACACCTTGGGACAAAACAGATGTGATATGGAGCACAGATTTCCACCAGTTTGTGAAAAGTAAATCGTGCAATGGTGCAGCAGCAATTTGGATCAGAACCTGTTGGGAAGGAAAGAATGGATTTAATCCTCTAAGGTCCACTTTGTTTTGCTATTCAAAACTGGGCATCTGGCAATGTTATTAGCATTTTACACACACACAGATTTTTAAAAAGTCCTACTTTATTTCCTCCTTAAAACTGCTACTTAAATAATAAGAAGTTTTGACTAGCAAAACTGAGCAGGGGTCCAAGGATTGCATCTTCCTTCTTCCCTTCCTATGTGGCGACGGTCCAAACTGTGGCTTGGATGTCACCAAAAAATCTCCACTGAGAGAAGGGACAGAGGACCTTCAGGGACAGCAGGAGGGAGGAGAAGGTCTGTAGCAGGAAGGGGGAACTGAAGAAAACTGCCCGCCCTCCCAGTAGTGGAAATTTTCTGCTGGATCCAGCCCCATGGTTTTGCACATACAGAATTTATTTTTTACAGCCTGATGGAGATCCATGACCTCTGCTCCATGGACGTGGCTTCACTTGCTCTGTGGGTCTAAAAAGTCAGCCCCTCTCACCATATTTTTTAACAAAGATGGGTTAACTGTGATTATTTCTTCCTCAAAACTATTTCTGACATCTAATTCTTTATGCAAGCTATGCTGTACATTTGCCAGTATCTAGATTTGTGTGTGTGTGTCATTCCAAACACTGAGACAGCAAGAACATTGTTTCTTAGCTTGTATAGCTTATGCATCATGTCACTTGTACCCCACCCACAAGCTGAACAGAAAAATTCAGTCTGGTCCTAGGCTCTAAGCTCCACCGACACCCAGCTACTTCCTGCTGTTGTTAAACTAGCTATTCTCAATACTCCATTCCAAGCTCAGGCCCAGCAATTATGCTCTATAATTTCTTCCTTTTCACAAGCCTGTTCCATGCACAATATACGGAAGCACATGCTCTGGAAAATGATTTCAGTGGCCCTTACTTCAAGTGATTAGTTCTTGTAGATTTTCTGGGCTGTCTGGCCGTGGTCTTGGCATTGTAGTACCTGACGTTTCACCAGCAGCTGTGACTGGCATCCTCAGAAGTATAATACAGAAAGATGGAGTACTCTGTGTTATACCTCTGACACAGAGAGTACTACATCTTTCTGTGCTATACCTCTGAGGATGCCAGTCACAGCTGCTGGTGAAATGTCAGGTACTACAATGCCAAGACCACGGCCAGACAGCCCAGAAAATCTACAACTAATGAACTCTGGCCATGAAAGCCTTCGACAATGTTAGTTATTAGTTTGCTCCAATTCATATAAATATCAGCTCATGGAAGAGGTCTGATTGAAATAAACAGCATATCAGAGGGAAGCTTACCAACAGATGATGGGTGGCATCTTCCACTCACATGTGCATATAAGCATGCATAGGAATTCTGATTATAAATCTATTAACTGAATGGCATTTCCCCTTTTGAGAAGATGAGTTGCTGGAAAAGACAATAATGCTAGCAAAAGCTGAAGGCAACAGGAAAAGAGGAAGAGCCAACATGAGATGGATTGACTCAATCAAGGAAGCCACGAGGGCCCTCAGTTTGCAAAACCTGAGCAAGGCTGTTAACGATAGGATGTTTTGGAGGTTATTAATTCATTGGCCGCAACGAACAAGAAAATTATTGGAAAAGTTGTCAAGTACTATTATTGATTGGTGCCTCAGTCTTTACATGTGTTTAATATCTCCACAGAGATTTTTTATGTAAATTGCTCTGATCAATGGAAGAATCTTGTCTGATGAAGACTATGAACAAAATGATGGCATGATCCGGAAGCCACATCATAATGCTTATTGAATGAGGACAATCTCCTACTAGATCTATGAGGAGGATCTCCTGTGATTTAAGAACATTTTCTGTCTTCATTGTCTTATATTTTGGACTACTGCTTTAAGTAATATTTTGTGTATCGTTGTGCACACCTTACTATAAACTGTTGTGTCTTGTGCATCAATGTCTGTTGGGCTGTTTCCTGTTTATACTGATGTACATTGCTGTAGTTGAATCTATGAAAAATTATGAGACTATACATCTTACGTAGAAATCTTTATTGCCCAAAATGAATAGTTATGGAACAGTAAAGATTTGTTTTTAGCGCCCACATCACAGTTGCTTTGTTATTGATACTGTTCATTGGCAGCCACACCACAAAGGTGTGGTATAAATGAAGCACATAAATAATAAATGATAATATTGCTGAAGATGGTGGGCAGATAAAAGACCAACTGCTTGGTGAGTGGGGAGGAAATAGGGAAAGGTGACGATAAATCGGTTG
>NW_015159722.1:595013-641635 GCF_001447785.1 Gekko japonicus
AAGTACCCCCTTAAGTCCTTGCAGCTTCTTCACTGTGGAACAGGGCTCAGCAGCTGGCACCACACAGTGTCAAGTGTTCTATAAATCAATGGTACCTAGTGGGAGACCGGGAGTGGGGAAATGGTGGCAGCAATCAGTGATGGTGTGATGTCATGCATCTCTAGTAATTTCTAGAAAATCTATGGTAAAACTATTTTACTTTATTTTTCCATTATTTGTCAGTCAGTCAGTTTATTATTACGGACTTCGACCAGTACATAACAATTTAAAAGACAAATAGAAAAATTCCCAATACTATCATAGCTGGTTATGAGCCAGTAAAAACCCTAGTAACATAACAGTATAAATGAAAAAGTAGAACTACAGTTCAAACCTTTTAAACCATTTAAAAAGTCAGTTTAAAACAATTTTTGATAAAACTAGAGATATGGTCTATTTGCATAGCTTTTTGTGTTCCTTATATACCTGGGCGCAGAACCTAGCCACCTGTCTTGATGTATGGTGATTCGTATCCGACAACAGGTATTTTGATTTAATTTTGTTTGCTCCTCCTGGGAACCTTTCCAGCAGCGGGCCGATGATTTCCTTTCGGCTCGCTGTATGGAAAGAGCAATTAAAAAAAGATATGCTCCAGAGAGTCTATTTCAGACTGGGAACAAGTGCAGAGCCTGAGCGCATAAGGGATCCCTTTGTACCTTCCCTCTATTACTGCGGACGCCAAGGCCGTGCTCCTTGCTAGGGTGAAAGCCCTTCTGGTATTATAAGATTTAAGAAAATATAAATAGGCTGCAGGAGCAACCACATATCTACTGTTTGGTGGAGGAAAGTAATTTGGTGAACTGCAAATGTCTGCTTGCCTCTCTGGCAATTTTGCCCGATCTATGCCAAGATTCAGGAGGACTTGGGGGCGGGAAACCGAGCTTTTCAATGGACATTTGAACCACTTGTAGCCAACTGCTCGGAAACTGGTGAGCAGGGTGAGAGGAAACAGCCCTTTTGGATTACTATTGGCCGTTATCCATTTATATATGGAAAGAATGCAGATCCTAGCTTCTACCCGGGTCATCCCTGTTTCCAAGCGAACCCAGGAGTTTGATACGCACTTGGGTACCTGAATTAGCGCTCTAAGGAATTTTGATTGAACTCTCTCAAGTGGAGAGAGGGAGGAAGCTGAAGAGCCCAGAAATGTTCCGTAGATTAACTGGGTCAACACCGTGGCTTTGAACAAGCGAAGTGCAGCTGGGACACTGTAGCCCCCCTGTGTCCGGTAGAATTTCAGGATACTATTTGCCGATTTCTCTCGTACATCGGCAGTTATGAATTTTGTTGGAACCAGAAGCCTGCACCTTCACTCCCAAATATTTAAAGCTGGATATTTTCATTATTTTAATTTATTTTTCTTCTGCTGCCACTCCGAATGGCAGTGGGAAAGAGGCGGAGAATCCCTCACTTCAACTGGAGCCTGGCAACCCTACCATTAACAGGAATCTTTACAGAGTAGGTACAGGACATATAGATCTTGAAGGCAGACCAGCACACAAATAGGGATTTGAAGAAAGCATAGACTATAGCCCCCCCTCCCCCCGGCCTATAGAGCTGTAGGTGTATATTGGGGCGGGGGGAGGCAGACAATACACATTGATGCACACAAATGTAGGGTAAGGAAGGATGATAGTTCATGCCAAGATAGCTAAAGGAATCAGGAATAAAAAGGAAGTACTTCGGCCAGATCTGCCAATTGCTCTCCCCCCCACACACCCCAACCCCCCACCAACCCTGCCCTGTCTGCTCCTGTTACTTTAACAGATATTTGCTCTGCAGAACTCAGAAAGCAAAGCTTCATGGCTAATCATCAACTAACTGCTGCAAACCAAAGTAAATACAAGGCACAACTCAACTGTAACTTCAGGATTTCCATTTCTGCTTGTATCTTATGAAGGGAGCTTCAGTTTTTGAAAGTGCATGCCCCCCAAATCCTTTTGCTCTCTAAAGTGATACTGGAGTCAAATATAATGCTCGTTGCAGACATGCACTTGAAAAAAAGGGCTAGGAAACAGTGGAATGAAACAAACAAGGTTGCCACTTTTTCCACAGCAGGACCCTTGTACCTTATCAACATGGACCACTTGTAAATATGGAGCGGGGAGGCAGTCTCAAGTGCCCTACAGCCAGGACAACTCTGAGGAAATTTGAAGATATGTGGAGTGACTTTCCTTGACCAACTGCACTTTGCTCACATATCAACAAAGTGAAGGAGAGGAATTGGCTTGAAAGGTGGAGGGCCTATTTGGGGCTGAATCTCATCACCTTAAAAAAAAAAAAAAAAGCCTCCATTTGTGTTGCCAGCAGCTGGAAAACAAACCTATTCCCAGTAGCTTTTTTCCAGGTTTTCCTTCTTTCCCAGCTAATATTCAGCCAATGAGAGAGAGTTCCCTTTTGGCAATTTTCTTTTATCTCAATTATAAGCTAGGTCCACAGGAAGTGTATAATATTTATTCTCCTTCTCCAGCCCCCACCCCAGCCAGGGCTTAATTTAGTACTGGGCTCTCTTGATTCAATATTGAATTAAAGGAAAGTATCTCTGAGATTGTGCAGAGTGCTTTAACCAAGTGACTGCAACCAATCCTCACAAATTTACAGCGGGAGACAGAAGAATTACAGACTGCTGCTCCCAAGCAAGTCTGATTCCCTCCATTTCCCTTTTTTTCAAGAGCTCACCTTTTCCCTTGCAGCATTCTATGGAGTTGAGACACAACTCGTTCCCTTCCGTACGAAAATCCACTCCAGTTTTCCCCATTCCCCTTATAGTTTTTCTTCCGCGGTAAACATCCTTTCCCACGGAGTTTCTCCTCCCTAGACGAGCCCGGCATAGAACAGCAATGCACACCAAAGAGGCTCAATGGGTCATCTGTGTGACATTACAAAGTGCAGGAAGGGAGCCGAGGAGGAACTGTTACACTGGGCAGATACTATTAGAAGTGTGCGTGTCGTTTGTGCTGAGCGAGCTTCAGCCTCTGACAGGGGCAACACTACCCCCTTCAATTCATATGCCTGCCTTTTCCAAAAGCCAATGAAAGAGCTTCCTAAAATGGGGGGGGGGGGGACTGAGCTCACTTCCTTTATGCTGAGATGGAGATAATGCACTTTGCAAGCAATTCACTTTGAAACTGCTCTACCAGCAACTTATCACAAAGAAATTAAATAGATGATTCTTTTTTTTTTCCTTAGCAGGGAGATAAAGTGCTGGGGGAAAGCTTTAAATGCTTGCTTTCTTCCTGTAGGCTGCTTATAAGAGGCAAAGCAGCAGGGCCAAAAGAAAAGATGCTAGAAAATTGTTGTGGGCCAAAGGGCCGCCAGATCTCAGCGTGCAGGCCTTTCAGAGAGGAATGTGAGGGAAAATTCCCCCAGGTGCAGCTTCTCCAGTTGTTATCACTATGACAAGAAAAGCCCCTCCGGGTGTAATTCTCATTTCTAAACAGCTCTTACAAATACAAGGGCCATTGCTGTCATGGACTTGAGACACAGGGAGGGACACAAAGGATAATGACTACACTATCCAGATAGGGCTGCCAGCCTCCAGGTGGGGCCTGGGGATCTCCCGCTTTTACAACTGATCTCCAGCTGACAGAGATCAGCTCCCCTGGAGAAAATGGCTGCTTTGACTGGTGGACTCTGTGGCATTGTACCATGCTGAGGCCTGTCCCCTCCCCAAACCCCACCGTCTCCTGGATCCACCCCCCAAAGTCTCCAGGTATTTTACAACCCAGACCTGGCAATCCTATATCCAGATCATTTACAAAGAGAAGAAAGCAAGGTGAAGTCAGACTTGTTCTGGGCACTGAGGGGCCTGAGAAAGGCTTCGGCTTGCCTTTCTCCTGCCCTCCATGGAAGCTGCTCTGACTTGAGGGGTACAACTGCAGGCACAGCTGAGGGAGATGGCCCCAGCGATATGTAAACATTGGCCTTTGGAGGGAAAATGTATAAGGGCGTATGTAGGTCCTGTATTTTCCTTTCTAAGTGGAAATAGGTTTGGGGGTGGGGGGAAGCAAGGAGAAGGTTTATCTTTTCCCTGGAACTCAGCCCTGATCTGAATCATGAGAAATCCACAAAAACACCTCTATAACCTTAACAAACCTACAGGAGATCCATCACGGACATCACATCTAGTGAGCAATCCTAATCGGGTCTACTTAGAAGTATAGAAGTAAGCCCCATTTGACTCAGTGGGGCAGGAGAGTGTCCTTAGCATTGCAGACCTTGATATTTAAAGGCCATAGCGGGAACTCTGACTTTCTACCAAGGAGCTGAGCTAGAGGGGGTAGCGGGAGATGGCAACTTGGCTGCTGTTGACTCACATCTCCTTGGTAACAGCTAATAAAAGAAACAAGGGATCCAGCGTCCTTGCATTCAGCCTTTTCCATTTCATTGACTGCAGTCAGGGAAACAACAGAACGTGATGATGTCACATCACATTTTCCTTTTAGAAATGAAGTTTTCACAGTTAAGGGCTGACAGGCTGCTAGACTTAACTGTCCTCATGAGAGGACCCTGCATACTGAGAGACTTGGCTGTTACGCTAATGCCTGGTCAAGGTGTTTTTTTTGATGCAATTAAGTACAGAATAAGATAATGAATAGTTCTGTGTTTTAATTCTACTTTTATCCGATGTTGAAATATTGTTATTAGCAGAAACCAGGTTTCAGTCCACGTTTGCAGTGGTATCCTAAGCAGAGTTACACCCTTTACAATCAATTTACAATCAGTTTCTGCCCAGGCCTCCATTGTTGGTCTGGTTCAAAATTACCTGAATCCAAGGCCTCAGAGCATAATACAAATTATTTACTAATGTGAAGAGTGGGATGTGTTCTAAAGACTGAGTTCTCTTCAGCCTAATAAAAATGTCCCATAAAAGATGCTGTTTTTTTGCAGAGCTCAGGAGACAACTGATTCAAATAAGCTGGCATTGTCAAAAAATTGGCTAGCTATTAATGCTTCTGCAAATAAACTCTTGGATAACACCTAAGATGAGCTCCTGAAATTATCTCCTGGAAAATATCCCTTGAGTACATTTTAATCCTGTGATTCTTTAAAGGAGCTTAGAGTGAACACAGTTTTCCTTTCTCCATTGTATCCTGACAACCACCCTGTGAAGTAGGTTAGGCTTACTCAGTTTTTTTCATGACTGGGTAGAGACTACAGTCCTAGACTGTAGTCCAACTCTCTCATCTCTGTTTTTGAACCTTGTCCTCCCAGACTGTAGTCCAACTCTCTCATCTCTGTTGCATGGCGCTATCTCATTCTTTGATCAGATATTACCTGCTAGCTTAGGTAGAGTTGCACACTTCCCCCCCCCTGGGATATTTCCTATGCCTTTAAGCAGCTGCTTAACATAGCAGCTGAAACTTTTTCCATCATTCACCTGCTTGCTAGGAAGAGGTTAACAGCTATATTTCTGCCTTTAGTAGGCACTTGATTTGGATTTTGTCTTTGACAAATCTCACACCTTGGACTATCTGATACCTGCTTTTATTATTCTCCCTCTTGGTAAAAGTATAGGTTTACAATAAATTGCATCTAGCAACCTTGTCCACTGTTGGCTTCCTGCTATAAAAGGTACCCTCTTTTGCTTCCCCATTGCTGCCATGTTTGTTTTGTTTTCCGATTACAGCCATTTAAGGTATCATGGCTGCTTACTTCAGGCCTTGACAAATTTTCTTTGGCTACAGGAGCTAACTGGAAAAACTAGAAGCCAGATTTGTGTGTCAATCTTCAGAATTCCATATATTAATTATACTATATTTTCTAATCATAACCTAGACAGTTTCTCTTAATTTTAATACAATTTTGACAAAAGGGTTGTACATAAAAATAACAATAGCCATGGTTGTCATTGTTACAACAAAAAGGTAACCCCTGACCTCAGCCTAACTTCTCCCTTATTTCTGATGATTGTTATTTCTTCAAAAGTTTCATTTAGTTGAGTACTGGCGCCAGTATAGGAAGCAACTGGTTAAGGAAGAAATTTACCCACCACCACTGAATGGTGTAAAGTTATCGCATACACAGAAACTTTGTGCACATGTATTTTTGTGCCACACAACAAAACATATTCTGATCTGAAAAAATAAATAAGCTTTTTATCTCTGATTGAAACTACAGCTACAATCAAATCACTGCTAAAAATAATAGGCACTGTGGTGACCTGGCACCTGGAATTTGCGAAGCCCTGGCTTAGTATGTATGTATGTTGAAAGATATCTCATTTGAGTTTTACAGAATTTGCTTAGTGTGAGAAGATTAGTCACCATCTGTAGAAACAATATGCTAGGTTAAGTAGAACTAATACTGAGTATTTAACAAATTGAGAGAATAAAAGCAGGGGTATAAAGTGTTCAGTTTTTGCTAACCAGGTCCTGCATATGACTCCAAAAAGAACTATGCATCTATTCAGTAAGGTTTTCACAGTGTACAGGTAATTGGAAGTTATTACAAATTCAGTTGGAATTACCTAGTACCTTTCAAAACACTGCTGTCTCTTTGAAGGAAGAGCCTTATACATACCTAATGAACAGAAGGTTATCCACTTAAAACAAAACAAAACTATTTTTACAAGCCCTTTCTGTTCTTTAAAATCTGACCAGGTCTGAGTTTCTATTCAATTTTTTACCTCTTTAATGCTCCCCAATAAATTACTTTAAATTAAGCTGGCAAAAAAGGTGCCCTAAACAAGAGTCCTCATTTTCTTCTACTTTTTTTCTCTCCTTACATGTTGCTTTTAAAACTCTCCATATGTTCTTTCTAGATCAGGTCATCTAATGAAGCAGATTCCCACATTGCTCTAGGACAAGTATTCAGTATGCTTCAAAGGAGATGGTAGTAGCATTTTAGTTCCTCTTCTGGTGATTTTCCACACCTTGGAGAAAGAGTTACTCTGCTCAAATTGACTTTCCCCCGGAAGTGCTAGATCATCTGCTACAGGTGAAAGCAACAAATGCCTTGGCCAGGTCCTGAATGCAATGAGAAAACATTAATGCCATTTAACATAGTTGTGGTGAGATAGAAGATGGGAAGTTTGATTTGTTTCCAGCTTTGTGTCTGTTAGTAGATATATTTGTGAAATGTAAGTTATGCCTCTCTGTTATTAGTTACGTCTTTATAACTTTTGTAAATTTGTTCTAATTTTGTTAGGAAGGGAGAGATTAAAGAGACAGTAGCTGCTATATCTACCATATATATATTCTACTTTCAGGCTCTTCTGTTTTGACCTGTTGAAGGGATGTTCTCATTCCACTAATTTCCTGGCCAGGCTTACTTGTGAGTCTTGTTGATTCACTGGGACTTATGCCCAAGTGTTTTAAGATGGTAGTCTTAATAAGCAGGGTTTAAAACAAGACTATGTATAATATAATTTGGAAATGGTAGTGTTGCTGGAACCTTTTGGGAGCATGCAAAAGGGCAGACAGTATCTTGTAGTTTCTAAAATATGTGGTTGTTTCCGTCTTTTGCAAAGTTAATAACATCCCCAGTTCTATTTTCATGTGATATCTTGTTTCTTTCCCTCAGAAAAAGATCCCAGTATTGTGTCAGAGTTTAGCTTACAAGTTCTGCCCTTTTCTTGGGCTGAAACGTAATAGCAACACGTGTTAAATGAAATCTCTTCTGAAGTGGGAAAAATGGATTTGGGGAAAAATTAATTGTATAGTGTTTGGGTTTGGAGTGTTGGTGATGAAAACGTACACAGTGCAATTACCTTAGCTGTAAGCTTGCTTGAAATGCTGGCCTAACCTCATCATACTGGCTGTAATAGTAGGTAGTATTGATGTGCTGTCATGCTTGTGCTAAGCTTCATTTGGAGCATTTATGTGCTCTGCTTAATTTCCAAAACAAAACAAGGCACTGCTCAGATCTAGCTGAAAACATTACTCTTGAGTACAGAAACCTTTCCATTAATTCCAGATGTAGTTTTTTTGTAGCTTCTTGGTGCTGAGATAAATGTATTCTTCTGTATGTTCAGGGACACTTTCATTTGTTTCATGGCAGAGGCATGGCGATGAAGACCAATGATAGGGACATCCTGTGGATTCTGTCATACTTTCTAGTGCTAGTGCATTAAGTCTTAGGACTGTACTGTGTGAAGTGCAGTGAGATCCAGTGTTGTGCAATGGCTAGAATGTCACATTAGAAGTAGGGTGAGCTGAATTCAAATGTCCACTCAGCAGTGAGGCTCACTGGATGTCTTCTTTCGGCCTAATGTACACCATGGGTTGGCATGAGGGTAAAAAGCAAGAATGATGCAAGCCATCTTGAATTCATTGGAAAAACGGTAGAATATAAGTGTGATAGATAAAAGAAGCTAAACATTAAGGTTTGTGACTTACGGGTGTTGGATAGTAGGGTTAAGCATAAAGAGGAGTCACATTTGCCAAGTGTCTCTGGGGCTCCATTTGTACACAATAGATTGCTCTTCACCTTGTTTTTAAAAAGGCTCTTAACAAATTTAAGAAGATTCTTGATACACACAAGTCAACACATATTGAAGCTTCCCCACTCCTTCACCTTTCCTGTTGCGTCTGTTGATTTTTTTAGATGTTGAGCCTAAGAGTGGGGGAAAGGTCCCCCCACACACACACACACAGCATACAGCAACTTTAACAGTTTTAATAGGGCCAGTGCATGTAGTGGTTAGAGTGTCAAACTGAATGGCTTCAAATTCCTGTTCAGCCCTGAAACTCTTTAACTGACCTTGAACCAGTTATCCTCTCTTTATCTAACCTACCCCACCAGACGGTTGTAAAGAGAAAAGGAACAAGTGCTACGCTAACTCAAGGGTACAGAACAATATAAAAGGTTAAATTCCTAAAAATGTAAGAACTTGCATTTACATTACACATTTATATCCAATAGTGTGCCTGGACTGTATATAATTCTTATGCTTACTCAGCAGTGTCCCCACTGAGTGCAATGGAAATGATTTCCAAGTAAGCACACATAGGACTGTTGCCTTAGACTGAAATTCTTTGTGCTCCTGTGTGCTCACTGAACTTAATAAGACTTCCTTTCCAGTAAACCTGCATACAATAGTGCTGTTGTTTCTTTAAAAGCCTCTTTCTTGTAGGTCTGGGGGCTTCCTAATATTCAAGTATCCAGTAAAGGCTGCTGAAAGAGGCAGGATGATGGAACAGATGGACTTTGCTTTGATTTGTGATGTCAGGTCCCATAACGTTCTTTTGCTTTATGAAAATCAATGTAAAGCATTATAATCCTGCATTCGTAAAGCAATAAGGTTATTTTTCACTAGGGCTTATTATGCAGAAACCTGTGCTATAAAGTACAAATAATGATACTTAACCAGATGTACAGAATCTGAAAATGGTGCATAAGTGCACAGCTTTACTTTAGATTTGCATTTTCCTGATTATGGCTGGTTTCATTTCCTCCCCCCTCCCCTCCTGTTTTTGGTGCCAAATGGTCTTTATTTAAAGACGAAACAATGAGTGTGTACTGAATATTGATGAACTTAATCCCTTTGAGGATTACCATTATTTGTACCCCCTCAGAATACAAATGCCATGCTTCATGTAGACCAGTATGCTGATTTATCTGTAACATCATTAACCTTTAACCCTTTCTGCAAAGAATCTGTCTGTGTATGTGTACCAGTGTGTATGTTTTTAATATTATTTTTTATTTTTATAGTATAGCACCACTTCTCTGTGCTGTGGAGTTGCATACATGCTCTTCAGTGCATGCCATGCACAACTGAGATAACAACATGCTTTGGCAAAATGTGAATCATTAAAGCAGCACTGTGATCCAAGGCTAAAGAGCTGCTTTTTTCTCTCTCTCCAGTGAATAATAAAGATGCAATTACTGGATCTTCAAGTTTAACTTTCTTCTTTTCCTTTCCCCTATCCCCTTTTACTCCCCAGAACCTGAACTTTTGAAATCTGAAATGTAAGACATGCAGTGACAGACTGACCTTCCCAGACCTTACAATGCAAGAGTTTCAGACAGTGCAGAAAGAGGTCTCCGTTGTCAAGGAATTATTATTCACACCTATCAAAGACAGCCGGGAGTGTAGCAGGCTGAGTCTGAAAAGGCAATGGTGCCATGAGCTACCATTGGAAGGAGCTGTCTGCAGCTCTTGGTGCTCTACTGAGCATGTCCCAGAGGAGTCCTGTGCTAGCAGCACATTATGCAAAAAGGCAGCTCGAGCAGCTGGGAGAGAGGCAGAGCAAGCCTTTGGTCCGCTTGCATCACCACCGCTCGAAAACAAGCCTGGATTACTCTGGCTGCCGGGCCAGCTGAATGAAGCCGAGCGGCATGGCTTGATTTCTGACGTAGCAGGACTGCTAAACAACATGGGGAACCAGGATGGAAAGCAGAAGAGGAATGCAGGTGATGTGCATGAAGGGGGTGAGGATGCTTCTGGGCCCAGGGATGTGGAGGGCACAAAGAAGGGAGCAGGAAGCAAAAAGGGACTGGGGAGGCATGGCAAAGGGAGTGAATCCGGCAAAAAGAAGGGGAAGTCAGAGTCCAGGGCGTCTGTGTTTTCCAATCTGAGGATCAGGAAAAATCTGTCCAAGGCTAAAGATGGAAACAGCAGCTCAAGAGAGGATGTTTTAGAAAGCCAGGCCTCGCAAACGGGGGAGCTGGACAGCGCTCATTCGATTCTTAGCAAAACTCCTGATATAAGCATTTCTGCCGATGAAGGGGGGCTCTCCGACACAGATGTGGACCATTTTGAGATTACAAATGAAACGCGTCCAGCTGCTGCGGAGCCGCAGGATGGACAAAGGACCAGCTCCGGCTCAGATACGGATATATACAGTTTCCATTCAGCTACCGAACAAGAGGATTTGCTTTCCGATATCCAGCAGGCTATTAGACTGCAACTGCAGCAGCAGCAGCAGGGGGCAATTAACATTGGAACTGAGCAGCATGGCACCAAAACAATGGATCTACACATGGCTAATTCTCAAGCTACCCCCTTAGATTTTGAAAGGTTTCTTTCTCTAAGCAGCGACAAAGACAGCAGTCCAGATACTGAGCAGGCTGTCTCGGCAAAATCGGAAATTACAGGCTATATCCCCACTGGTGGTACCGAATGTGGAGTGAAGGAAGAGGCCAATAACATGGGCTATCCCTGCAGCAGTGTGTTTGATATGGAGGAGCACAGACGATTGCCAGAGGAGCAGGAGCAGCCTGCTGGTGAAGTTAACGATTTAAATGCTGCAGTGGCTGAAAATGGGACTCTGCTAGACAGTTCTGTGTTTAATTTTCCGTCCCCAGTAGGTGAGTCCGAGACTGAAGTAGTAGGTGTTGAATCTGCCAGTTCAGAAATAGAGGGTGATATTGCAGATGCAGGCCATGGTCAGGTTGATGGAGCCAAAGAAAGGAAATCGAGTGTGTCGGTAAGCAGAGAGGCCGTGGATGATGGGTTTTCTGCTGAGATGAAAAATAGTACTTTTTCCTCAGAGGACATCTCGAGCAGTCCTGCGCATGGTTCCAAATGTTTCAAGCCTTATCCTCCCATAAATCCATGCTACATCAAAACCACCACAAGGCAGTTGAGTTCTCCAAACCACTCACCTTCTTTGTCCCCATGCCAGAGCCCACTTTTTAAAAGGAGGCGTGAGTCCTCTCAGCGAAAAGTGAGTGACTCAACCAAGAAACAGCGGTCGTCCAGTTTGGCTGGTCCATTCAGTCGCTCAGCCGACTGGACAGATGAAATTTTGGATCATAAAGGTGAAATAGCTCAAAAGTCTGGCTCGGCAGACTTCTTGGAGTACAGGCGGGTGAGAGATGGCTTTCAAGGAGAGAGGATGCCTTTGAATCACTCAAGAAAGACCTCAGGGATGACACCTTCTAGTGACGCCTTCCCCAATGTGTTCAGAGGTGAGTGACATCAATAAACAGTTGCTGGGAACTCAGGGGTAGAAAGTAGGTGTCTAGGGTAGTGGTCGTAATAGGTCCTTTCTCTCTTAGTTAATTTCCATTTATATGCAAATTGATACCCCCAAAAAAACCTCTGCAAATATTTGAATACTTTAGCATGTGGGTTGTTCTGTGACTTCAGTGGAAATGAATGCACAGATAAGTTTGCAATATTTGCTTAGAAATTCCTTTGCAGCAGTATATTCAAAGTATTTAGCATGCAACTCATAGGGAATGTGTAAAGACTCTGTTTTGAGTTAGTTGTATGTCTAAAGTCCAGCAGAAGTGGAAGTCTGTGTGCCCATTTTAAGTTTAGAGCATTTTATAGTCTTGCCAAGGATTTTTCAAAAAGAAAATGCAGTATGCTAAGTGGGCCATAATAATTTTCATATTACAAACTCTTGCTAAGGCAAAATGACTGTACATGGTTGAATCCAGAACTGCCACGCTGAAGCCCAGTGTTTTGTCTGTGAGGACGTGCTGTCAGCTGATCATTTTATGTATATAGAGTTTTCCATTTATTTGTAGCTTTCTTTCCATTCTGAAGTATTTGACAATTCATAGCCTGTTTAATTTCCTTGCCACAACATGGCAATGTGTGTGATGTGAGGGTCACTTATTGATGCTGGGATGGAGCGGAGAACTGAAGAACCCGGATCTCCCAGTTTAGCAATGTCCGGTAGTCTAGAAGTAGGCTGTGTCTGGCCCACAAAGTGCATTTCTCCCCCTAGACTCTTTCCTGTGCTGCCCACTGCTGCTACTGTCAAATAACTGGTTTGTGGTCTGGTCATTTGATTGGGGGGTGGGGGGTGGAGACAGCTTTTCCACCGGACCAGATGTAGACTGCATGTTCTCCACTTCTTCAGTAGCCCACAGTTCATTGCTTGGGATATTCAGGATTGTTGCACTACCCAATTTTCACGTTTCCCTTCTCTGGTGTTGTTAGACTGCAGAGACTTTTTCTGCGGTAAAAAAGTTGCTTGAATAATAAGTTTGCTCTTTGGAGTGGTCATGAATGTGAGTGGAGGTTGTTGTAGGCGGGGGGGGGGCTTGGTGAGTTGTACATTTTTTAAAAAAACCACCTCTATCTATGTATTTCCTTTAATCCTTTTGTTAAGCTGAAGCATTAACTTCAAACACATTGTTAATGGCAAAAAGAAAATGGAAACTGAGAAAACAATTTGGTTTACTTAAGTTGACCCTATCCTGGATGGCCCAGGCTAGCCTGCTCTTGTCAGACCTTGGAAGCTAAGCGGAGTTGGCTTTGGTTAGTACTTTGCTGAGAGACCACCAAGAAGGTTCAGGGCTGCTACGTAATGGCAAATAATTTGTCTCTTGCCTTGAAAACCCTATGGAGTTGCCCTAAAGTCAGCTGTGACTTGATGGGACTCTCCCCCCCCCTTTAAGTTCATTTTGACTCATGTTGCTAATGTAGCCTGCAATTAGGTTTCATTGAAATCAAGTGGTACGACTCTCACTAACTTTAAAGGTGTGACATACTTGGGGTTGCCAGGTCTCTCCGGGCAGTCGGCAAGGGATGGGGAGTGGGCTTAGCTTCTACTATAGAGATTTTGCCCAAAAACCAGAGCATCGCCCTGACGTCCCCATGTCACTTCTGGGTCCTGTTGGAAGTCACATCGCTAAAACATCAGGTGAAATTCCCTTCTTTTTTTTTTGCAGTAAGTCCCCTCCACCAGCCAGCTGATCAGCAGCAGAGAGGTGGGGCTTGGGACCCCCTCCCTCCACCATGGGGTCTGGCATCCCTAGATGTACTGCATGGAGTGTAGCACTAGGAAGACTTGTGTTCAAATCCTGACTCAGATGTGAAGCTCTCTGGATGGCTTTGGACAAGTCAGAGCCTCAGAGTCTAACCTTCCTTGTCTGCCTATCCTGGTTTTAGTATATTTTTCAATCCCACCCTTCCTTGAAAGAACTCAAAGTGGCATACATGGGTTTCTCCTCCTCCATTTTATTCTCAAAACAATTCTGTAGGATAGGTTACACTGAAAGAGGATAATTGGCCCCAGGTTATCCAGTTGGTCTCATGTCAAACAGGACTTTGAATTCAGGTATATGTAGTCCAGTACTCAGACCACTTCACCCCACTGGCTTCCAAGACTGCAAGGTTATTGAGAAGAGAAGATGAGATACTCCCATGTATGCTGCTCTAAACTTCTTGGAGGATGATTGGAATGTGATATATTCTGGCTTCCGTTCTCAAAAGTGACATAAGTAGCTAAGTATTGTTGATTCAATGGTTGATGGGGGCAGAGGTCTGCTGTACACTCCCTTAAAATCAAGCTCAAATATCTACTTATGGCAGAGTAATACAAGTACAAGCACTGCTTCAAAATCAGCAGGACATAGAAACACAGAGCTTGGCTCAAATATCTACTTATGGCAGAGTAATAATAAAATCAGCAGGACATAGAAACACAGAGCTGGAAGGGAACTCGGGGGTCATCTAGTCCAACCCCTGGCACAATGCAGGGAATTCAACTACTCTCCCCCCCCCACTCCCCCAGTGAACGCCAGCTCTATGCTCAGAGGAAAGCAAAAAACCTTCAGGATCCCTGGGCCAATCTGGCCTGGGGGAAAATTCCCTCCTGACCCCGAAGTGGCAATCACCATTACCATGGGCATGTAAAAAAGGGCTACGAGAGTTGAGCATTGGCTCATTCCTTCCCACCCTCCCTCTCATGATCTGCCTGAATTCACAGAATCTGAATTGCTGTCAGATGGCCTCTGCTTAAAAGAAGGAGAGCCTCCAGAGCTCCCCCCCCCCCCGAAGTCTGTTCCACCGAGGAACCACTCTGCCAGGAAGTTTTCTAATGTTTAACCCAAAACCCTTTTGATTTCATTTCAGTCTGACCTTCTGGGGCAACAGAAAACAACTCTGCTCCATCCTCTATATGACAGCCCTTCAGATACTTGGAGATGGCTATCATATCACCTCTCAGTCGTTTCCTCTCTAGGCTAAACATACCCAACTCCTTCAACCTTTCCTCATAGGACTTGGTCTCCAGGCCCCTGTTGAAAATTAGTTTGTATTCTTGTAACCTATTAAAATTTCAAAATAGAGTTCCTAGTTCTGTGATAATAAAAACTGAGGAATATATTTCTCAACAATCCTGTTATAGTAGCATTCATGTAAGACTAGAATTCATATTGCAGATTTAATCTTTGGTGTTTGTATTTTAAAAATTCATCTTACTGTTGTGTTGCCTGTAAAACTCAAGGATGTATTGTAGTATAAGTCTATGTGGGCTAGAGCCTACTTCATCAGATGCATGTAGTGAATTCTTGGTCTGCAGTGAGATCTATACACAAATGCAGGTGGACAGGAATTGTGGACAGTGGACTAAAAAGTCCATGCAATGCATACAAACTCATTGTCTTTTCAACTGACATACAGAACCTAGGCCATGTTGTCTTGGCAACCAGGCAATGATAGGCTCCCTTTCTTAGGAAATATCAACCCATGATGCTGCAGAACTCTCTTATTGCAGCATCTTTCAAAGGAAGGAGGCTGCTGTTTCCCCTGGCCTTGCAACTGACCCATTGAATAAGGAAGGAGCTACCACAAGGACATCTGGGTGTGATGGGATAGGACTGAATCATCACATTTCTGTGCTTGTGTCCCCAAACTGATTTGCTTTACTATTTTAATTGTGAATTGTTTATGTTATTATAAACCAGCTTGGGAACCATTATGGCAGAAAGGCAGTATATAAATAGAGCAGCAATAATAGTAAAACATTGATTATCTCTGTTGAGTTTCATGCTCTTTTAACCCTATCATTCACTATTTTTCCCCTCTTCTGTGTCTATATATCTGCAGACTGAAATTTCACTTCATGCTTCTGGGAAGTAGGCTCTAGCTCACAACAGCTTTTGCTACTATCAATCTGTTAACTTTTACATGCTGTAGTACTCTCTTTTGTTTGCTGCAACAGACTAACATGGCCCCCCCCCACCCGGAATTCACAATTTATATGAGAAATTGCCAAAATGTGCACTGTGAAAGAACTGCTGCTGTGCTTGAAGGCATAAGAACATAAGAGATGCCAATGTTGGATCAGGACAAAGGCCCATCCAGTCCAACACTCTGTATCACAGTGGCCAGAAATACCAGTGCCATCAGGAGGTCCACCAGTGGGGCCAGGACATTAGAAGCCCTCCCACTGTTGACCCCCCCCCAAGCACCAAGATGACAGAGCATCACTTGCCCCAGAGCCCCTATCTATACCTTCTAAATAAAGTCTCATGTGAGAGCATACTCCCCCGCCCTGAAACACAAAGGTGGTTGCCTGCAGAGTCTTTGGCCTGGCTCCTTTCTAGTCAGCCAGTGCAACAGTCTAGGTCAGTGGTTCTCAACCTTCCTAATGCCGCGACCCTTTAATACAGTTCCTCATGTTGTGGTGACCCCCAACCATAAAATTATTTTCATTGCTACTTCATAACTGTCATTTTGCTACTGTTATGAATTGTAATGTAAATATCTGATATGCAGGATGTATTTTGATTGTTACAAATTTTCCGATGGTCTTAGGCAACCCCTGTGAAAGGGTCGTTCGACCCCCAAAGGGGTCGCGACCCACAGGTTGAGAACCACTGGACTAGGTGCTTCCAGTCCCAGTGCTTTCCCTTCTTGTTCCGGATTCTTCTGTGATGGGAGGATTGGGGAAAACAGTCTTATATTCTCCCTTCGTCTATACTGTGTGAATGGAATGAAAATGACCAGGAGTCTTGCTCAGATTTATTCTTGCTTAGGTCTGAGGTGATGAGTTTGAGGGGGAGGGACTACCATCTATAATGTAGGGTTTGCCAAACCCCTTTCTCACTTCAAAATCCTTTGATCTGCCCAACCATATCTCTAACACTTATGCACAGCATTTTTTAAAAGTTCTTTCTAGTGCTTTGTTGATTACTGTTATAATAAAACCCAAGCTCCTCTCTCTCTCTCTCTCTCTCGAAAGAAAAACAAAAAGAAAAGGGGAGAAAAGGAGGGGGAGTGGCTGGGGCTTCTGTTCCATGAATGCATCTCTTTCAGTATCTTGAACATTGTTTTCTTTCCTCAGACTTTGTTTTTCTGTTTTCTTCCAGTCACTGATTGACTGTAATTGTTAAACAAGCAGATAGCTCTGCAGTAAATAGTATTGCCTTTTTGCATACCTGTGTCAGTTGGATTTGGAACTTGAGGCTTGTTAATACCTTTCAGTTTACCCAGGATCTTCTTGTGAGAGCGCTGGACCAGCAGCGGTTGCTGAAAGCAAGCTGGTATTTTCCTTACTTTTCCTTCAGAAAAGTAAATATCATGTGAAATGAGAGAACTCCCTTTTCAGTGACTATTGGGGGGAAACAAACTATATTCATAAAACAGGGACAAAATGTTCTCAATATTTTTGAAATCCAGAGCCACAAATATTCTATAATACATTATTTTTAGCCCTTTTCTGCAGCCCTGGATAAAGATTTTAAAAATGGCTACCAGAAAACTGATGCTCATAGAAGAAGAGGAGGAGGAGATTGGATTTATACCCCGCCCTTCACTACCCAAAGGTGTCTCAGAGCGGCTTACAAACTCCTTTCCCTTCCCCTCCCCACAACAGACACCCTGTGAGGTAGGTGGGGCTGAGAGAACTCTTGACAGAAACTGCTCTTTTTTTCAAGAACAGCTGTGCCAGAGTTATGGCTTGCCCAAGGTCATCCAGCCAGGTGCAAGTGGAGGAGTGGGGAATCAAACCGGGTTCTCCCAGATTAGAGTCCGCACACTTAACCACTACACCAAATTTAGGGGCTGCAAGAGGCATAGAGCCAGGGCTCTAATTATAGGGAGCCTGGTGGAGACAAGCCTATCTATTTCATGTTGCATCGCCTTAGTTACTGCTTTAAGCTACTGAGTAGTGTTCTGGATTAGGATCAAGGAGACCCAGGTTCAAATCCCCAGTAGTCATGAAAGTTTGTTGAGTGGCATGGGGCTTCTCTCTCCCTCTCTTGCTCTCTCTCAGAGTAACCTATTTTACAAGGTGGTTGTTGTGATGATAAAACAGGTGGGAAGAACAGTGCTGTACACTGCTTTGGATACCCATTAAATAATTAATAAAAATAATTAGAAGGCTCCAAACCCACTTTTATTAGATGCCCTGGAAGCAGGCTGCTTGCATCCCCCCCGCCCCCGGTTTGGACTGAGACTCCCTCAAGATACAGCCCAAGAATCCTAGCTGTGTCAGAACAACTTCCTTTCTGTCTGGGGCAACATCATAAGGACATAAGAGAAACCAATGTTGGATCAGGCCAATAGCCCATCCAGTCCAACACTCTGTATCACACAGTGGCCAGAAATACCAGTGCCATCAGAAGGTCCAGCAGTGGGGCCAGGACACTAGAAGCCCTCCCACTGTTGCCCTCCCACCCACCAAGAATACACAGCATCACTTGCCCCAGCCTGAGAGTTCCTGTCTATACCTTGTGGCTAATACCCATTGATGGACCTCTCCTCCATATGTTTATCTAATTCCCTCTTGAAGCCGTCCATGCTTGTAGCTGCTGCCACCTCCTGTGGCAGTGAATTCCATGTGTTAATCACTCTTAGGGTGAAGAAGTACTTCCTTTTATCTGTTCTAACCTGACTGCTCAGCAATTTCACTGAGAGCCCACAAGTTCTTGTATTGTGAGAAAGGGAGAAAAGTACTTCTTTCTCTACCTGCTCTATCCCATGCATAATCTTGTAAACCTTGATCATGTCACCCCTCAGTTGTTGTTTCTCCAAGCTAAAGAGCCCCAAGCGCTTTAACCTTTCTTCATAGGGAAAGTGTTCCAACCCTTTTATCATTCTAGTTGCCCTTTTCTGCACTTTCCCCAATGCTATAATATCCTTTTTGAAGTGTGGTGACCAGAACTGTACACAGTATTCCAAATGAGGTCACACATCGATTTATACAGGGGCATTATGATCCTGGCTGATTTGTTCTCAATTCCCTTCCTAATAATCCCCAGCATAGCTTTGGCCTTTTTTTATTGCAGTCACACACTGCCTTGACATTTTAACATCAGCATCTAAAAGAACTGTGGCTGGCCTCAAAGGCAGGAGGACACATTCTTGATCTTTAGCTGAGGTGTGTGCGTGGGAGGGTACTACTCATGTGGTGATCAAGAACCACAAAAGAGGACTGGATTCTGCCTGTGTGAGACTCTTCTGTGGAGAGAAGTAGAACCTCTGCCAGAAAAGTTGTGCGTAAGCCTAGCTAGTCTCTGAGCTTTGTGAAAATTCAGAATAGGGAATGAAAGCAATGAACAAATTTGTGAAAATTTCTTTTTGTAATTAATTAAGGGGTAACAGAAGGATCTTTAATTAACAGCGCCTTGGTGTTTAGTCATGCCGGCCACATGACCATGGAAACGTCTTCGGACAGCGCTGGCTCTACGGCTTTGAAACGGAGATGAGCACCGCAACCCTAGAGTCGGACTCGACTAGCTTTCGAGCAAGGGAACCTTTACCTTTAACAGAAGGATATACCCCCATCACAGGGTCCCTGTGAATGTTATTTTTGTCATAGTATGGTCATAAGAACATAAGAGAAGCCAATGTTGGATCAGGCCAATGGCACATCTAGTCCAACACTCTGTCACACAGTGGCCAAAAATACCAGGTGCCATCAGGAGGTCCACCAGTGGGGCTACTGTTGCCCCCCCCCCCAAGCACCAAGAAGCTGCTGTACAGACTGCACTAGCTGTGGAGGAATATAATTAACGAAAGGAACAATGAACTCATCGTTACTGCCTTCCTGTGCCATCCAGCGTGCATCTCAGTTGATTCCACTTCCCTGGAGTATATCTGTGCTCAAATAAATGAGATGCTGAAAGTGCCACAAACAGGCCTGTTAGCAAAGTTTCCTTTTAAAAATCAGTTGTGCAGGGCCTCAATTCTGATTGGACCTTCAGTACTAGTGGATTCCATTAATGTAGGGCTGCCAAGTGGGGGCGGGTGGCAGGTAAACCCCTGCTTTGGAGGCCTGATTTCCACCGCCGCGGAATCGAGCCCCGGGGGGAACCCCACCCCGGCGTGCGCATCACCAGGAAGTGACATTATGACGCCGGGCACGCTGGGGGCGGGGCCACAACCATCCGAGGGGATGGTCATTTCCCCTCGAATGGTCGTGGCCCCGCCCCCAGCGTGCCCGGCATCATAACGTCACTTCCTGGTGACGTGCGTGTGGCGTGGACGCGCGTGCTCCGGGATCCACCTGGGAGTCCCCCGCTGCGGAGGTGCTATACTTGGCAACCCTACATTAATGGAACTTCTAGTAATCTGTAATTGAGCCCAAATTTGTTGGGTGAGCCAACAGTTGGGGAGTATTTACCCAACTCCCATATATATACTGAAAACAAAGGAAAGAGGATTATTGCTGCAGTTATATGTCTCCTCACTTTTTCCATAATGGAAATTATTTTGTAAAAATAATTTGTATTCCATAGGAACAGAGATGGAGGTGTGGTTTATGACCACAAGCAGAGCAGCTAAATGTGACAGGAACTGGGAGCAGGGTTTGCAGATATCCTACCTTTCCCTCTTGTAATTCATGCACAGTAGAGAACAGAGGCCTTGCACTCAAACTGTAGTGGTCTCAAACTTGGTTAGGCCAGGATGGCTAGTCATAGGCCTGAATTGGTTCAGAAAGTTAATTTTATCTGGTTTCTAACAATCTTACCAAATTTGACTCCTGGTTTGTTTTTTTCCTTCTTGTTACAATTATGAAGGAAAGCCTGAACCCTATTTAGGGCCACCAAACCCCAGTGGGGCACCCAGGCCCTGTTGCATACCACTGGTTAGAGCAGCCTTCCCTGTGTGTGTGTGTGCAAGCGCACACACACACACACACACACTCGTATATATTTGCTGTTAAGTCACATCTGACTTATGATGACCTTGTGGGGGTTTTAAGGGAAGGGGATGTTCAGAGGTGGTTTGCCATTGTCTGCCTCTGTTTGCAACCCTGGACTTCCTTGGTGGTCTCCCATCCAAATACTAACCAGGGTCAACACTGCTTGGCTTCTGAGATCTAAGATCAGGCTAGCCTGGGATATCCAGTTCACAGCAGTGTAGTACTACCTGAAATAAATGAATACAGATTTAGAAGCTCTGTGGTAGAAAATGCAGATTCCACCAAATGGGAAGCTACAAAGGAACAACTTATCACAATGTACAACCTCCACACAACTGAATCAAAAGGACTTATTCGGTTGTATAAGCCAGACTTTATTTCCAAATAAATGCCTATATTTCAACAGGTCAGATCTGCATGGGTAATGGGACTTATAATGTCACCTGCTTAGAAGATAACACACATCTTTTTTTCTAGCTTAGTTATTAGCCATGCACTTTTGATACTGAGAAAATGGGGGGTCACATGTTCAGGATTCTTTTATAAGAGGCTTTATGTGAAATATTCCAGGTTTGAGAGTGGCGGTCTGTGACCCAATGTACACAGCTGTTCCCATTTACTGCTCATGTATTGTGGTCTCCCAACAAATCTCTGCAGCACTTGCTTAGACATCTCCACTGCTTATTGAGCCATTGTGATGCAGTTCCTATAAGTGATACATAATCTGAGCATTTTTGTTGAATTCAGATATTCCCCAGGGCTTTAAACAGTGATCTTGGTGGCAGCAGGCAGGAAGCAAATAGCTGCCCTAGTTTACAGTCCTCCATGGCTGGGCTTTTTGCCATGTTATTTTTTTGAGCAGTCCACGTGCTCTTTTCTGTTTAAGGATTTTCTAGCTCGTGGCATAAATGGTAATGAGTAATTGCAATTGTAAAGTTTTCATAAATAATCCATTGCAGTAAACTCTGAAAGAACACTTAAATGAGATGTAAGGATTTGGGCCTTAAATAAGCATAAAAGACTTCTCTTGGCTATTTTAGGAATGAAATATACAATGGTGCTGTGCCAACAAAATCTGTTCGACTTTTGCCTACTATGCTTCTGGATCAGAGCTTTGTAAATCCCCTCTCTTGCACAGAATTACTTCCTGTATTGAAATGAACGGAAAATGTCCTGTAGGGACATGGTTGAGAGAGTTTTTTATGAATGAGTGTCCTCTTCAAAATGTTTGCTGCTTCTGTGTATCCAAATCTCATTTCAGAGTACGAACGTCTAAATATGATAAGGAATCACATGAAATGGAAGTATCCTATCAAACACACTGCTAGTACTGCCTTTGGGACCAGGTGTCCTGGCCTGGGGATTTCTCACATGATCTGGCCATTCCACGGGAGATAAGATGGGAGATGAGATGGGATGAGAACAACTGCAGTGCTTTGTGTGAGGAGCAAGAACATCCACCACATTACAGGGGGGAAAGCCAACCAAAGTATCAAAAAATAGTATGCAGACTTTCCCCTAGACATCTTCATCAGGCTGGATGTTCATTTTTTTTAAAGTGAGGGTGGGGAATGAATACAATGTTTCAAGGCATGCTGGAAAAGGTTGAGTTGGTGTAGGTGAGGTTGAGTTGGTGTAGGTTTTGAGTGGTATTATCCACCACGCATTAAGGGGAGCTGAGGGGACACTCAAAGGTTGGGGAAAATAATATTTTGGAAGTGGAGACCAAGAGTTATGTATGTAAGAGTTATGTATATAAAATACAGAGAATGGTTGTTCTGAGGGGTTGAAATAGTTCCATGAGTAGGAGGAGCAATGTGTGTTTACTATGTGGTAGAGTCACATTAGGCCCAGTATTTCGAAGTCTGAAACACCAGATTCTGGTGTACACATATTGTGATACTCCTGTGCCACTTTTTTCTCCTATACTGTGCTCTGAGAAAGCTGTTAATATTGTAAGTAATCAATATGCTGTGACACATTACGAGGCCTCATGTGGCTGAGCAGCAGAACTACTCTTTTGTTTGATCCTGTCCCTAAAAAGACCCTCTCTGTTTTTTTGATCATTAGTTCTGCAATATCAATACTGAATGAGCTGTGAACAGACCATTGAATCTGTAGGATTCTCTTCTCCCTTTACGTATTGCCTGCATTTTTTATTTCTTTTTCTGGTACCAAAATATGGAATTCTGGCTAATTAGAAGGACAGAAAATGAGCAGCAAAAACCAGACCTTTGTACTTGAATTTATGTTTTTAAAAGGGAATTCACATAAAATTTTACATTAGCTGATTGTTTTTAGTTCCTCTTAATGGAAGGAAACTGACAAACATCGAAGATCTGATTAATCTTTATTGGAAAAAATGGTTTTCAATAAAATCAGAACATCATTATTCTTTATATCCTTTCCAATCTGGTTTATGCTAGGTTATGGGACTGAAACAGCCTTTGCCACCCTGGTACATGACCTGCTCTAGGAGGTGGACAGAGAGAATGTGACTCTGATTCTCCTAGATCTTCCAGTGGTTTTCAGTATCATCAATCATAGTATCCTTTTGGACTTGCCTGTCTGGGCTGGGATTGGGAGGCACTGATCTGCGATGGTTCCAATCATATCTGCAGGGTAGTTCTCAGAAGGTGATGCTGGGGGACTGCTGCTCAGCCTTGTGGCCTTTGACCTGTGCAGTCCCACAAGGTTCCATCTTGTCCCCTGTGGTCTTTCACATCTACATGAAACAGGTCAGAGATGCCATCTGGAGAATTGGGTTGGGTTATCACCAATATACGGATGACACCGTAAAAGAGCAAGAGTCCAGTAGCACCTTAAAGACTAACAACATTTGTGGCAGGGTATGAGCTTTCGTGAGTGACTGCTCACTTCTTCAGATACAGCTAGAATGTGAGTCCATCTGTCCTCTATTATTGGAAAGTAGCCTTGGCAAAGAAAAAGTACAAGTGGGAACTTGCAAACACTTGCAGGAGGCATCTAATTTCTCCTTGCCCCACTATTTCCTAGTTCCCTTCTGTGAAAGTCCCCGTAACCTCTCCCCTTTGCCTGCTTCCTTCTCTCCTTCTAGGGTCGCCACCTTCCAGGTTCTGAGATCTCCTGGAATCACAACAGATCTCCCAACTACAGTGATCAGTTTCCCCTTAGAGCTGCCAGCTCCAGGTTGTAGGGTTGCCAAGTCTCACCTTGTTCCATAGAGTTTTCCCTTGGATGACTGTGGCCCCGCCCCCGGCGTGGTCGCGTCACTTCCTGGTGACGTGCACATCGGGGTGGAGTTCCCCCGGGGCCCAATCCAGTGGTGGCGGGGAACAGGCCTCTGGGGCGGGGGTTTCCCCACCCCCCGGGGGGACTTGGCAAGCCTACCAGGTTGGGAAGTTCCTGGAGATTTGGGGGTGGAGCCTTTGGAAGGCAAGGTCTGGGGAAGGAAGAGACTTCAGCACGGTAAAATGTCATAGAGTCTACCCTCCAAAGCAGCCGTTTTCTCCAAAGGAAGTGATCTCTGTTATGTTGTGATTCTGGGTGATCACCAGCCCCACCTGGAGGTTGGCAATCCTAGATCCCCTGAAGGAAATGGCTGGTTTGTAGGGTGGAGTCTATGGCATTATACCCTCTGAGGCCCCTTCCCAGAACCCACAAGCCCTAGGCTCCATCCCCTAAATCTCTAATAATTTCCTAACCTGGAGTTGGCAGCCTTATCTTCTTTCCAGTCAATAGTCATCCTACCCTTATCTGCCCCTTTGTCTTAAGCTTTCCCTCTCCTCCCCATCTGGCAGCCTCTATTTAGGAAAACTGTGGCCTAGTTGTGTGGTGCAAGCCACTGGGCCAAGCCCACTTGTATGGTGGGGAACCCTTTAAGGACTTGTGGGGTGGTACCTCACTTTTCCCTGTATCCCCCACCCCACACTATTTCTTCTTTCCCTCCCCTGCCAACCCCCATATCCTCCCCACTTTCCCTGCCTCATTCTCTCCTTCTTAGCCATTCATCAACATACCTTTTACTTGCCTCCCCTCTTCAGCTACATTTATTGTTTATTTACTTCATTTAATCCACAGTGGGGACCAAAGTAGCTTGCATCATTCTCCTCTCCTCCTGTTTACCTGCACAACAACCCTGCAAGATAGTTAGGCTGAAAGTATGTGTCTGGTTCATAATCGCCCAGTAAGCTTCCGCAGTGAGAAGCTTACTGTGTCTTTCAGACCCTGCTCTGAAGCTCTAACTGCTACACCACACTGGCTTTCACAGAGTGGCTGCTGTTTAACCGTAGGAAGCAGCCAGGCCTAGTTGAGTCATGCAAGTTGGGTGTTCCAAGTCGCCCAGAGGTTGCTGCCAGGCCTAGGGTTGCCAACCTCTAGGTGGGACCTAGAAATCTCCCAGAATTACAACTGAACTCCAGATGACAGATCTGTTCCCCTGGAGAAAATGCCTGCTTTGTGTGGATTCTATGGTACAATATCTGGCTGAACCCCCCCCCCCCAACTCCTCCACAAAATCTCCAGGAATTTCCCAACCTGGAGCTGGCAAGCCTAGTCAGGCCTAACCAAGCCTGGAATCCTGTGGTTGCCTAGCAACAGCCACTGAGGTAATCCACTGCTTAAAGCTACAAGAGTGCCGTTTATCATTTGGGGGGTGGGGGTTACCCTGCAATTTTTTTTTTTTTAGATTTCACATTTTTCTGTCAATTAAGGACATTTTTCAGGTTTGTAGAAAGCTCTGTCTTGCCCATTCACAGTTCCAGTTACCAGATTAAAGTATCAGATTTAGTCAATTTGATTAGTATGTAGATTGTTTCTAAGCACAGGTTTTTCTTTATGTTTTTGATTTGGTTCATAAAGGTCAACCTAATTAGAACATTTTTCCTAGTTCTGCATATATTATATATATATTATATTTAAGGGAGCTAAGGATCAATGTTTGTATTCTGTTTGTCTCCTGTGATAAATGTTCTGGGACAAAGCACTGTCATCAACCACAATACTTAAAAGGACTAAGTTGGCGAGTCAATTGCTGCTATTTTTAGCCCTTTGTAATCAGACTGTAAAGTCTGATGTCAACCTCTGTCTTCCCAAGCCATCCTCTGCCAGCTCCTTTTGTTCTGTCCCCTTGCCCCTGGCAACGTCTTTGTTGCTAACTTGCTATTCAGTTTGAGATGAAACTTTGACTGTTTTAGGATTATTTTGGGCTGAACAATGTAAACTGAATTAATGGATAATTCTGAAGAGCTAGAGAAGGGCACTATTACAGTGAAATTCTGTACTAGGTAGTGTTTTGTGCTGAAGTTCGAATGGGTTGTGATTGTGTATTGCTCACCCCACCCACCCTCCACAAAACCCAACAGCACTGTGTAGGAGCCTGTTACTTGAAAGATCAGACATGAATTTCTATATCCAATTGTTTGTGTGGTGTTGGAGGGAAGTCTTACAGATACCATGGACTGCCAAAAAGACAAATAAGTGGGTTCTAGATCAAATCAAAGCCTGGACTTTTCCTAGAAGCTAAAATGACTAAACTGAGTCTATCGTACTTGAGTCACATTATGAGAATACAAGAGTCACTGGAAAAGACAATAATGCTAAGAAAATCTGAAGGCAGAAGGAAAAGAGGAAGACCCAGCATGAAGTGTTTTGACTCAGTCAGGGAAGCCACAGTCCTCAGTTTGCAAGACCTGAGCAAGGCTGTTAACAACAGGGCATTTTGGAGAATGCTAATTCATGGGGTTGCCATGTCAGAGGCAATTTAAGAGGCTGAACCTGTACACACAATGCACGTTTTGGCCTGCACGCACTCACACACACACAAAATACAGGTTTTGACACATTGGCACCGAGTAGGGTTGCCAAATGTAAAAATCCTACCGGCGGGGGAGCGTCCTGCTGCTCCGGGAGCCGGTCGAGAACGTGTGTGTGCGCGCGCCGCCAGAGCGTCACTGGAAGTGACGTCACACGCTGGGTGGGGCCACGCCATTTGAGGGGAAAACAAAGAGTTTCCCCCTCAAATGGCGTGGCCCCGCCCCCAGCGTGCGACGTCACTTCCGGTGATGCGCACGCCGGGGAGGGGTTTCCCCCGGGCCCCGATTCCCTGGCGTCGGGGAACGGAGCCTCCGGGGCGGGGGATTTCTGCCCTACCGGGGGAGTTGGGAGCCCTAGCACAGAGGATTGTGTCAGGCTAGGCTGCCCAGCTTCCCTATTCTGCCATGAAGTTCACTGTATGTACCTAGGTCAGTCACACACACTCAGCGTAACCTTCCCCACAGGGATCTTATCACGATACAAACTGGAGGTGGGACCATGTGTCCCTTCCTAAGTACCTTGGAGGAAAGTTAGAACAAAAATGTAATGGATGGCTATAAAGGCACATTCATACAAATGGCAGCTTTCCATTTACAGTTCCTACGGGTCATGATGGGCAAAATATTTGGCTTCTGATTTCATACAAGATTCAATATGTATGTATTTTGGGATATTTTGGGCCACTTTGTATTTGAGTAGCCTTAGGGATTTTTCTTTTCTTTAAAATTTTACTTTGAATTTTTAAGATATATATATATATAGAGAGAGAGAGAGTATATGGCATAATAGCTTAAAAATATATGTGGCATAATGGCTTAAAAATCAGTATAATTACCTATTTGACATATTCTACCATTTTCTCATTGTAACAGTCATACAAAAATAATGCCCATAATATTTCATATGAAAACTATTGTATATTATTATCATATAATATAAAATCATTCAAATTAACTATGGAGATTGGTTAATCATAGAAAACTCACCAGTTATTTTCAAATTTAGCTTTCAGTCTTTGATTAATGTAGTTTGTCAGTTTTGCCATAACTACCTTAGGGATTTTTCTTTGAGCCATGTCCCCCTCTTCATTACCAAAGCCAATGGTGCAAATAAATTATCTTTTGTGCTCCAGCTACTGTGCTTGACACAAGAGTAAATGGAGCTACTTTCATATAAAGAAGGCAAGTGAACAAGGCTGCTGAAATGCTCAAATGCTTCAAAGCATGTGCAACCCCCCCCCCACACACAAACAGATGGAACTCCTGAGGGGAAGTTTGAGTGGATCTCACTGATAGTGTGGTCATCAGAAGTGGCACAATGCACATGAAAACATGAAAGGCGACTGCAGTCTGAAAAATGCCTTCAACAATGTTTGTCCCTCAAGTGTAAGGAGAAGAAAATACAGACCAAACCCCTGCTCCCAGGGAGTTACATTCAAAACTTCCACCAGTTAACAGTTAAAGTAAGGAATGAATGAAGCCTTTAGTTGGTTTGAGTGGTATCAAACTGACATTCTTTGGAAATTTCTGTGTAAATGCTGCCATTCTTTTGGAGTTGACAGAAGTTCAAAAATTCTCAATTTCAGCCAAGCCACCAACATTGTATATTAATCTGTAAACAGTGTTATACAAAGCAATTCTAATATGCTTATTTCAACAATAGAGTTATGCACACATGTCTCTCTGAACTGCCTCCAAAATTAACATGCATTTTGGGTGGAAATGTGCTTCTTTTTGGCCACGGACAACAACAGGTCCCTAGCAGAATCATAAATATCATTGGAGGCAGGGCTTTTTTTAAAAAAAGTGCTGGAACTCTCAAGAGGGAAATGATGTTTTCAATCTGTACACTGGAAACTCATGAACTTTTAAACATTCTAAAAAGAATTTTGTTGAAGAGGTGCCGGCACTTTGTTCCAACGTGTTTCCCCCCCAAAAAAGCCTTGATTGGAGGCATTCTTTTTTTAAAGGGAGAGCCAGTTTGGTGTAGTGGTTAAGTGTGCGGACTCTAATCTGGGAGAACTGGGTTTGATGCCCAACTCCTCCACTTGCATCTGCTGGATGACCTTGGGCAAGCCATAGTTCTGGCACAGCTGTTCTTGAAAAAGAGCAGTTTCTGTCAAGAGTTCTCTCAGCCCCAACTATCTCACAGGGTGTCTGTTGTGGGGAAGAGAAGGGAAAGGAGTTTGTAAGCCGCTCCGAGACTCCTTTGGGTAGTGAAGGGCGGGGTATAATTCCAATCTCTTCTTTTCTTCTTCCTCTTAAAAAATATATTTTGTTATTTATCTCTTAAAGCTAACAATTTTATGACCGACAAGTGTAAGATCTTTGGTAAAAAGCAGAAATGTTTGTTAATCTTTCCTTCTCATGGCACCTGTTAGCATTCCCATCTGTCCTGAACTTAGACTAAAATTTACGGTATAATACCATTTGCCCACGCTGTGTGGTTTTTAACCATAGAAATTGGAGTAGCACCTAGAAGTGATGTCACATCGTTTCCAGACTCCACCTTCCTAGGCACTGGCCTCAAAATCTCCTGGCATTTACTGAGGTAGCTCTGGCATCCCTATGTATAATTGATTCTTGAGCATTTTAATTTCCACTTACTACAGAGACATTATTGAAGTCAAATTTGCAACTGCTGCAGCTTACTTGTTAAGATCTCAGGCCCAGCCACTGTCTGCAGAAGGGAGGGAGGTGGTGGCCAGAGATGCCCACCTTACTTTGCCAGGCATTTAATGAAAGGATTCCCTCTTTTATAGCTATGTTATGATCCGTTTCTAAGTTGACTACTGTTTCATGGTACCATTTGTAGGATGCTCAGTGTTACATTTACATTGTTTTAATGCCTTTGCTTTGCTCGCATTACTGTTTTAGTTGTGAGCTGCCCAGAGCATGTTTCAGGAGAGGTGGCATATACATTTTCTCCATCAGTGGAGAAAAGTATCTTTGTGTGAGTTTGGCTCCTCCTTACTCCATGGGCAGGGCATATGTATTTTTTTTTTTTTTTGCAAAGGCTTCCACTAGTGTGAGGAAGTGCTCAACTCTCCAGTCCATGCCCAGCCTGTTCTGTGGATGGACAAGCTTCCACAGTTCTCCCACAATGCTTTTTAAAAATACAGGTAAAAAAATACCTTAAAAAATCATCAGCCTCCACCTTTCACTCATGAGTGGCAGTAGGTGGAGAGAAAATACACAAAGCCATCCCAGACGGAACAATGCCCCAAGGCAGCAACTGGAGTTGAGCCACCATGGAGTTGAGCTTAACCACTCCTCCTCCCGGAACCCTGGCACTAGCCTCTGGAACCACAGGATCTGTTCTTCAGCTGCCACTCCCCTCACCTGCTGAAGCACTGGCAGGGATGAGGGGTTGACAGCTGGCCCTCTCCTACTCCAAAGTACAGGTGGTGGACAAGCCTATTGATGGAGCCACCTACTGCTCTTCTAACTGCACGATCAGTGCCTCTTCAGCTGCCGCTTTCCTCTCCTCTGCCGAAGCACCAGTAGGGTCAGGGAGTGAACGGTAGGCCCTTTCCTGCTCTGAAAAACCAGGGCGGATGGGCTGGTCAAAGGAGCTGCCTACAGGTCATCTGAGCTGGCACTTTTCAACTCTTAACTACGTAGGGTTGCCATTCCCCAGTTGGGAGCAGGGAATTGCCCGCTTTTGTGGGCTCTTGTCCGCCACCAGCCAGCTGGCTGGTGGGAGGAACTTCCCCCCAACAGCAATGTTTTGTGATGTGCCTACATCACCTGGAAGTGCCTACATCACATCACTGACAGGGGGACACTCTGGCTTTTGGACTCACGAACATCCCCCCATCCCCCCGCCGGCATCTCCAATAGACCTGGCAACCTTATGACTATGCAAGGCCAGGGAGTCCTGGCAAGTACTAGCACTGAAAGGTGCTCCCTCCACCCTCATTCTCCAAGCTAGAGGCAATGTCACAGCAGTTATTGGGGACCTTCCCAGTGGAGTATTACATCCTTCTACAGGATCCCCTCTTCCACCTTACTCAGGGATGGACTCCATTTCATTGTATAGAAATTGAAAGGAGGATGCTAGAGTGGCTGGCTGGTCAGAAAAGATCTCCAGGCAGCCTGGAATTTTTGAAAGCTTTCAGTCCATGAGATCTACCAAACCACTTACATAGTTTTCCACTGGCAGAATTGGGGAAAGAAAACCCCATTGACTGGAAGCATGTTAGAGGTCTCCACTACCTCCAGGATAGAATGCATCAGTTACAACTCACTCTGGTGCCAGGTGATGACTCTTCATGGTTTCCCTGTCCTGTTGCAGAACATGTACCAGACACAGTCAGTTACACCTTTCCCAAAGGGAAGCAGTCCTAGCCAGTCCTCACACTCAGTATCATTTTCTTTCATGGAATCTCCACAGGGTGCTGAAAGTTCTGCTCAAACCTCCTTTGAACTCTTGGACTGCTGCACTGAGAATTCAAGCATTTGAAGTAGCTTCTTGTGCCCTCACCCCCAGTAAGGAAAGCTTCAGAGCTATCTGTCCTTTAGCTCAGATATGAACTTTGCTCCCTTACTCATCAACCCCTCTTTCTTGTCATCAGTTAACTCTGTGTTTCACAGGAATCAGGACAATCATCTCTCTTCAATTTGTAGTCATCTCAGCTACCCTATGTTAGATGTCCCCATCTACCTAAGAGGGGTAATTAAGTAGTTCCTTAATTCCTCTCTTTTCAGTTTTATCCCACCTGGGATAATAGAACTTTTCAATATCTCATACACCTTCCTCCACTGATGGAGAATGAAACATTGGACTTACCATGAAGGTTTCTTCTCATCAGTGGATTGGAAGGTATCCTTCCTTACCCTAGTAGGTGTAGGAGGAATTGGAAAGGGGTTCCCTAAGTCAATAGGGACACTGTTGTTGTTGTTGTTTTTCCCCTCACCTATTTTTCAGCCTTACAGTATCTTCACTTACATGTCTTCAGGGAGAATTATCTCTCTTCTGTGATTGTGACACAAGAGGTAGATCTGTCTTTGTTGGAAGCTGGACAAGACATGAACTGGGGAATTGAGCTCCTCCTCAGAAGAGTGGAAACCTTTGGGGGGGGAATGCATATGCCCTGGCCACAGAGCAAAGAAGAGACACAACCCATACAAGGATATCTTCCAATTCACGGAGTAGAAGAAACCTTCAATAAAAGTCCAATGTTTCATTGTAAATAAACGTTACCACAGAGAGCTACCATCAGTTCCGCAATTAGACTACACTCAGTTGGCAGAGCCAGATGTGCCACCTGCAGCCTGCTGGCAACCAGATTTTTTATATATATGGCTTCATTTTTATTGTCATTGGAGTGAAACTGGTTTTTTGTATAAGTCTTACTATGATAAAAAGGTATCTGTTACTCATTTGCTCCACAAAATCCTGGATATTGTCTCCTATTTTTTTAAAAAAAACAGGGAAAAGTTTGTGCTTTGGTATTTAAAAGTGATGTCATTAGAGGCACACATCTCTGCTTTTTGACCCACTACAGGATTAATCATCAACCCTATTTTTTAAAATAAGATTGCAAAGATCCATACCTTACTGTCATGCCACCATGACCATCACTCCTGCACATTTTCCAAATCTAGCATATGGCAATGGGATATTGCTTGCCTACCACTTACAAAACAACATAACTTTGTAACATTTTTTTTTATTGTGCGGAAAAGCTCTGAAAGTAATTGAAAGGGTCAAAAGAATATGATATTTTTGCTGTGGAGTTCTGGTTTTACATTTCTCTTATACAAAATGGAATTAAATAAGAATGGGGATTTTATAACTTTTCCAAAAAAGATCTTCATTACACAGTGGTGGAATTCTGTGTTTTCTGAATCCAGTGACTAGATTCTTTTTCAGTGTCAACACATTAGGTGTTGGAGTGAGACTTTGATAGAAATATGTCATCCCCTGCATCTCCTGAAAGTCAGAAATAAGCTGAAAGTGATTCTTGGCTTCAGGATCATTGAATGAAACACAGTTCGGAATGAACATTTCTGTGTCAGGCATGTTATATTTCTTACTAATGTGAAATAATGGCTACAGTGTTGGGCTTGGTTATAGGAATTGTGGGTTCAAATTCTTGCTGGCCCAATCAGGTCATTCAGTTCCCTTGGGCCTGTCAATTTCTCCAAGTCTAATCTGACAGGACAGGATTGATGAAAATTGGAAATGAAATACTCCCATGTAAACTGGCCTGAGATCTAAACACAAATGCAGTGCCAAACAACATGAGATTTACTAATTCAACCACCAAAATAGTGTAGCAAAAATGTTTTAAAAACTAGAATCCTCTCTTCTGAGGAATTGTTTATAAATCCCCAAATATTATTGCCACTAGACTTTCAAATGTGTAGTGCATTTTGAGGTGAGGTTAAGAAATTGATGGGATTTTTTTAGGTTTAGAGTGCATTTTTATTGTCATGTCAGGCATCTTTTGATCACTTAATCAGCATGTGATGAGGCACTGCGAAGTATTACTACTTACTGCGCTCAGGCAAATACCACCTAGTGAATGCCAAGCTGTGAGAGGATAAAAGAAACAGAAGTAAGTTATCATGAGATGAGCAGTTTGTATATGCTCTTTCTCTAAATTGGTAGCACTTTTGATCTTTTTGGAACTGTGGGAGTTGGTCTTATGTTGACACTGAAGAATAAAAGCAACTACTTTCCACAGCAGTGTTTTCCACAACAGGGACCTTGGGGCAGGTGGCCCTAAGTGACATATGTAACTTTCCTTTATTGATTATTTCTGTTTGTGTGCAGATTCCTCTCCTGTTTCTCACATGTAAATTCACATCCCATTCCTCGCATGTAAAAAAGCTCTTTAAGGTTGTGAGTAGGGGTGTGTGAAACCTGCCCCATTATTTCAGATTTGCAAAACAGTTATCAATACTACTGTTTTATTGACCATGGGCACTAAAATTTGCTTATGGACATCTAATAGAAGTGCTTCTGGTGAAGTTTTTATTCATCATGCCAATCTTGTTTGTTAATCTTTAAGAAACATGTTTTGCAACTGCTGACCAAATTAACATGAAACATTCGCTAGCAGTCAAAGCTCTCTTCTTGTATTAGCCTAATAAATATATAGAAAATGTTAAAACCTTTACAACTCTTGTTAAGCTTTATATGTGGTAACTGGTCTGTGTATGTATCCTCTTTAGTTCTTTTTACCATTTGTTCACAGCTGTGCCATGTTAAGCTGTTTCTGCATGCATATTAAAACTCGACTTGGCTGTCATGACATAAGATTTGTTTATAACAAAATGAAAGATTGCACTGGAAATTCGTCATATCTTTCCCCCTCATTATCTGGTCAGCAAGTCTAAAAGACATGTGACATCACATCACTGTCCAAATTAGCTTCTGAATGTTTGTAATCCTTTCTAATTTCTACCTGCCAAACAATATATAATGCTTTTGGATAAATAATTTGAAATAATAGTATGGTTTTTTTCACTTCCATCTTTTCCAAATGACTAGTCAATAATAAAAAGGCATAATTTCTCAGATTATTAATGTTCACTTTTGTTTGTTTCCAGTTAAGGGTGTGGCCCTTTGTTTCCTATTCAGAGGGCTATAATTTTCTAATCAGTACCTATTTAATGTTTAGAAAATTTGATCGGCTACAGTCACAGAAAAATCTAAGCATGTTATATTTGTAGTATATGGAACCACCTAAGTGGAACTTTGGGTTGCTAAGTCCCCCTGGAGGCCAGGGAAACCCCTGCCCGAGAGGCCCGTTCCCCACTGGCGGGGATTTTGTCACCAAGGGGGACCCCACCCCCAAAGCATGCGACATGCCTGGTGTGAACACATCACCTGGAGGTGATGTAATTGCGTCGGGCACATTGCAGGGGGACACTCTATCATCCGAGGGAAAACTCTATGTTTTCCCTTCAGATGATTGTGGCCCTGCCCCCAACGTGCACGATGAGATGACATCACTTCTGGGTGGCGTCATTGCATCGTGCACGCCGAGGATCTCCAGACCGGCAACCGGGACTCCCCCACTAAACTGTAAGTGGCACTTGGCAACCCTAGTGGAACTCCCTCTTTTCCCATGAGTGGTTGTGTCTTCTGGAATATACTAGTTAGACTTGGGTTGTCAGTGGTTAGGACTCCAGCCCTTGTTAAGTCTATGTTGTTCTTCTAAAGAAGGTTTAGAAGACATCCTGCCTGCTGCGTCTCTCTGGCCTTAGGGCAGACCATTTACCCACCTCCATAGTGAGTAAACCTTACAGAGGAACCAAAGCCCATATGGTGTCAGTAGTGGGTCTGTCTTCATCAAGCCTGACACAACTCTCCCAGGAACTGTGGTTTCTGTTCAAACTTGTACGATGCAGTCTTTCAAGCCTCCGTCTGAGTTGGTCTTGACTGGCAATTTGGGTGAGAACTGGAGGAGATGGGAGCAAAAGTAAAGGAGTAATTAAGCTAGCCCTCAGTTAATTAAATATAGGAGATTCCATAATTGCATGTTCAATTGTTTCAGTTTTATCATGTGAGCTTCTACATGTTCTATCTGAATATAGCACTTTTTTATATCTACCCTCCAAAACCTCATTCTTGCCAGAGTAAAAGCTCTTCTGAGCTTTGGTATTGTCAAATGATAAAAATATTTCAGCAGTTGCATTGGGAGGGGTATACCCAAAAAAGATGCCAAACATACCCTGTGGTAAATATCAGTGTTGTTATCCAAGGGGAACAGAAATGGAGCCGAAATATGCCCCCCCTTAGAAAACCTGGGATGTGTTCCACAAACTTTATGTTGATAGAAGATGGATGTTTCTGAAATAAATAATAGAGATGTTCTCTGACTGCCCATTTGCTCACCCAGCTTATCATCCATCCTTTGTAAGGGAGGATGTTCAACACTATCTTATTACTATCTTCTGCAAGTGAGTGCAGGCTTGATGTAGGATTCAAATTGCTTGGCCCTTATTTTCCTGTAATGAGCACCCCACCCCTCTCATTCTTCCCTTTAGGTTGGTCATGTACCCCATCTCCTTGTCTACATACCTTTTCCTTTGGCAGAGTAGGTACTGCTGCTTTCATTTCTGGACTCCTACTTCCCTTGTTCTCCTTATTGTCCTTATTCTTCTTTACTAGCAAGTCTTCTATAAACTTTGTCTATATATATAATTTCTTAAAGATGTTCCCTAAGGTACTAGATATTAAACGCATCTTTCCAGATCTGTGTTTTACCCACTATTTCTTTTTTCCCCCCCAGAAGCTCATCTATAATAGCTATATGGGGTGGAAATCCCAAAAAGGGATCTGAGGAAATGTTTAAGGGACTTGGGGGGATAGTGTCCCTAATCACAAGGGAAGGAGACCTATTAGAAGTTTGTATAGTAAAAAAACTCCACCAACCTGCTCTGCTTAGAAGGTGGTAAATTTTCATCAAGGGCTTGTACCCTTTTCCTTCCCATAACTGTATATATTACTTAATCAAGTAAGGCTTCATCAGTTTGTCTAGATAGATAGCTGCAATCAATTTAAAATCAATTTAAAACTTCCAGATTTGATTTATTATAGTATTTATTGTTATTATACTAAAACGTGAATCAGTTTTCAGATGTCTACCAGACCTAAGGCAAAACTCCTTTTCATTCACTTAAGGCTTAACCCTTAAGCTACTAGAGCCTAAGGCAAATCTCTAAAATCTTAAAAGCCCAAACCAATGTGGCCTTAAAAGGTTTATAAGGGTTAAACAGCATAAGATCAATTTGTACACTAAACAAAAATAGAAGAAAATAAAAAGGAAAATAAACAAGTTCCCTCAAACTCTCCTTATTGTGTTCTCCACCTGGGCTTCTCAGGCTTCTCACCACTTTACTGCTCTACCACACCCTATCTCATCCCACCAAAAGGAGCATAAAGGGGAGGGGAGCCTCTACAGCAAGCTATAAATCCACAGCTGTAAATGATCCGAAGGGTCAGAGCCTTATCAACATAAAGAAAATGAAAAGCTTTAATCAGTTCAATCAGCTGAGGGGGAAAAGACTCCTCCATACCATGTGTATAGCTGCTGAGATAGCTGAAAGTAAAACTATAGAGAGAGCTTTCACTTCTCGCTGATAAGAGGAGGGAAAGAGAGAGTTTCTCTCCCTGTCCCATTTGCCATAGGGAGGGGGGAAGCGTCCGAAGCAAAATAAGAACAGAGCTATTCAAAACAAAAGTTAAAATCAAATAAAAATGAATACAACAATGCTCCTCTGCAGTGGAGCACAACCTGCAAATGCTCAGCCGGAAACTGGAAATTCTGGAAGGAGTCCTGAGAGCACTTAAAAATCATTGTGAGCCCAGAAAAAAAACAACCCTGTTTTTGAATGTTACCAGTTTTGGCAGCTCAGGTTCAAAGAAGTAGAGGGCATTGATAGTTTTCTCACACAACTGAGCTGCAAAGCTCAAGACTCTGAATTTGGAGCAGGAGAGAGCAGTATGAGTTAGGGACAAAATTTTCATTAGCATTACTGATAATAAGTTAAAGGAGAAGCTGCTAGAACATGCTGATCTCCAGTTCCAATAACCTTTATTGGCATAACATGCTGATCTCACCCTTGCAAAAGCAATTGATATTTGCAGACCTCTAACCTTAGCTCATACACAAGCTCTAGCACTGGCTTCAGAGGCTCCACTGACCTTGCATGCCATAGCACAGAAACAAAAGCAGCCAAGACACTATACAGTCACTAAGTTTCCAAGCAACACTCCACTCTCAAGAGAGATCTTGTCTGCACACCAATCCTTTTGCAAGAGGTGTGGTTGCAGTCACAAGCCCAATGCCTGCACTGCTGTTGGAAGTACTTGCTGTTGGAATCATTTTGCAAAGGTGTGCAGGAGCAAACAGACCCTCCCCTAGCGAGAGAAGAGTTTGAACTCCTTGTTTGTGGGAGTGATTACAGCCCCCCAGCCTAGGGGAGAACCTAACAGTTCTGAGCCGTGGTTTTTCACCATTAGTATAGCAACTCTTTGTGTATCTTGCAAGCTGGATAGTGGTGCTCAACCAAATACCTTACCTGAGTCTCTACCTTGCTGGTTACCGTACAGAATGCACCAGCAAAGTCAGGCTGAAAGCAACAATCACAGCCCCCTGCACAGTTGGCTCTTGAACAGTCATGTTGACTTCCTGTGTTACAGAAGATGATGAGCCACCCCTGCTTGGAAAACTACTCTGCATGGCTGTTGACCTTCTTAGGAAAGGCCATAGTATGTCACTGCCTGCCTTGCTTCTAAAGATGATCTTTTGCAAACCAACAAAGATGCTTTTCAAGGGCTCGGACAGTTCCCCAGCACCTAAAGTCATCTCTAGGGCAATGAAAACAACTGCATGAGTCAATTGCCTTGTCATTATTCAGAAGAAGAATGGATCACTTTGCCTTTGCCTAGACCCCTGAGCCCTAAACAAAGTAATCCAGCGGCAGCACTTTTACATCCCTACCATTGAGGACATGCAACAAAGCCTGGATGAAAAAGATTCTTCACAATCTTGGGCGAAAACAATGGCTACTGGTAGGTCAAACTCAACAAGGAATCTGCTGATCTATGCACAGTCAACACTACCATTTTGATAGGATGTCTTTTGGCATCAAGTAGACAGTGAAGCAAAAGAATCATGAGTATTTCTGTGACATCCTGGGTGTAAACATCATCACAGATGATATGATTGCTGCAGCCTCCATGGAAGCAGAACACTATCAGATCTTTTAACAAGTCCTGAAGAGGGCTTGCGAGAAAGGTATGAATTTCAACCCATACAAAGTTCAGTGCATGGTTGACAGAGTCAAGTACATGGGGCACATCATCTCTAAAGATAGTCTTAAACCGGAAGACACCAAAGTACAGGCGATGATGACTCTTATATCCCTGCCAAAAGATAGAATGGGCAAACAACAGCTTTTGGGTACAGTATCTTTCCAGGTGCATCCCTAATGTATCAGCCCTGACAGCACCTCTGCGTGTGCTCCTACAAAAGGATGCAGCCTAGCAGTGGGGTCCAGCTCAGCAAGATGCACTGAATGCTCTTAAGACAGCAGTCACCACAGCTACTGTGCTCAGTTTCTTTGATCTGACAGAGCAGCTGGTAGTCCAAGCTGATGCCTCCAAGGATGGCTTGGGTGCCTACCTGCTCCAAAAGATGCAGCCCATTGTCTCTGCCTTTGTAGCACTAGTACGGTCTGAGCAAAACTATCTGGAGACCAAAAAAAAGCTTCTGGCCATTGTGCTTGTTTGGTGTACTGTAGCGGGAATTCTGGGAGATAGACCACCAGAGATTCAGCAAGGAGAGTCAACAGTTGTTTATTTTGGCGCCAAGGTACAGCCAAAGCACCAAGATGCACTTTCGAACAAAGCTGTACACCGAATGAAGTTGGAATCAAGCTTAAATAGATACAGAGTACAGAGAAAAAATAATTTTCTTTGTTATTTTCTTAGAAGAAAGATTATCAGAAATTATCAGAAAACAGCATTCTCTACTTTTTCAAAACCACAAGATTCTTAGCTGATCACACATGTATCACAAAAGTTTCGTGTTATCAGCAGGTGTTATGTCTGATTACAGAAATAAAAGCAAGGTTAACCTCTTCCTTAGTAATGGGCCCTAGCAATACCTAATATGGTCATATCTTCCTATTTGCTAAAGCAATGGGTTTTGCATGCATTTATTAATAGCCTTATAATGCTGCAAAATTGCTGTTAGATGCTTCAGTACCAGTGGCGGTCCAGTCAGATCACAAGCCACTGGAAGTGATCTTCAGTAAGCCCATCAGCAAGGGTCCTCCCAGGTTACAGAGAATGCTCTTTGCAACTACAATGGTATGGCATAAAAATTGTCTACACAAAAGGCAAGGACACGTTTATTGATGATACATTGTCCAGGGCCACCATAACCACCCCTCAGGAAGATGTAGATGTTCTCCTAGTTGAAAAAGTAATCCATGCAGTTACACAAACTGATCCAATCACCAATCATTTGCTGCGCCAGTTGCAAGAGTCCACCAGCACCAACCCTGTCCTACAGAGCCTCAAGGCTCAACACCTAAATGGGTGGCCCACTAAGCAGAAACAAGTCAAACCAGCTTAGACATACTTAGACATACTTAGACCATACTTAGTATATAGTGAAGACCCCTAATGGGACCACCTTCATAAGGAACAGGAGGCTCTTGTCAAAGAGTCATGCACTGATGCCCCATATGATGGACCCCTGCTTCTTCTTCACTGTGAGGCAGATTTTCCCGCCAAAACACTGTTCACCACTCTCACTGAGCAGCCCCTTAGTAGCGTATTTAAATAATACAATTATAACTTTCTGTTTGTCCCACCTTGTGATAGAGAATTTACTTGGCTTTTGCCCAGGCCAGAGATTTATTGTAACCAAGCAGGAGCCATCTTATAAATCTCTTTGGAAACAGCACTTGACTCGAAGTAAAGTTCAAACAGAAAGGTTGCTTTTATTGAACAGGCAACAGAGTATAGTTGAAACTTATATTCTTAGAGACTCAGTTCTGAACTGTGAGAGATTTGTTTGCCTTGGAGATTTCGTTCAGCAACAATGTGTCTTAATTAAAGTTTTATATAACTACCTGAGTTTCCTGAAAGTTAGCACTTTCTTCCTGTATTTAAATACTTCTCTTGTGAGATTACAGCTTTCCTTTTTTCCCTCTCGAGGAGTCTAAGACCATTTCCCTTTTCACACAAACCAGGGGCCCCTTCTGAATTGAACCCACCGAATAACTGGGGAAGAAGTACCCTCCTCTTTCTAGGAGCGATAACCCTTTTCTGTTTGGCTAGACTGGCAGTTTCAACCGACTGTCCAGTCTTTTCTGTCAAACCTAAACCCCTGTTCTGGAGACTGTGGATAAATGGAATTCAGCTAAGGCTGATGCTTAGACTTTAAGTTCTGATTTCTGAGTTTTTCCTCCAATATGATGGTATACAGTAAAGGCAAGTTGTGGTGTCCCTTCACTTTCCAAGTGAACTTGTCTGTTTCCCTGAGACTGACATGCACACTTCTCCTCATCTGTTTGGCTAGACTGGCAGTTTCAACCGACTGTCCAGTCTTTTCTGTCAAACCTAAACCCCTGTTCTGGAGACTGTGGATAAATGGAATTCAGCTAAGGCTGATGCTTAGACTTTAAGTTCTGATTTCTGAGTTTTTCCTCCAATATGATGGTATACAGTAAAGGCAAGTTGTGGTGTCCCTTCACTTTCCAAGTGAACTTGTCTGTTTCCCTGAGACTGACATGCACACTTCTCCTCATTGGCAACTGCCAAACCAAAGTCCAAACAACTGACTCTCTCTGACAAGGCTGACAAGACTTTTCAGAGCTCTCCTCAGCTGGCGCTGACCAACCAGAGAGAAGGGGGGGTGCACGCAGGCAGTAGCCTGTCAATCAAACTGTGTGTTACAGTTCTAATCTGCCAGCTCTCTGAATCTGATGCACTAAGCATCCTGGTTTTGGAGGTCAGTTCGTCACACCCCACACAGATTTGGGGGTACCACACCTGCTCCCACAGGATTCTTTCCTGGAAAAGACAGCACCTTGATGTCTGGGCAGTGTCCTGATTCCTTAAACCCCCTGAGGTTACTCCAGCACAGGTCATTGAGTCCATGCCCAGGGACACTTCATTCTGCAAAGCCTCCAGAACTGTCAAGAAATACACAACAAATATGCACGTAGACCAGGAGGGGACTGGGCGGGTTATTTGTCCCCCATGAAAACATGCTGATTTTGTTATATAGAAGCGAAAAGCATTCTTCCCTGCAGAAGAAGGTGTGTGCTTGAACCTCTGACCCCAGACTTGTGATAGATATTTCATACCCATGTAAAGAGGGTGGATGTAGTATATGAAAACTTGTCTCTTTAAGAGACAGGCCTAAGTGGAACTCCCTTGTTAAGTATCCAACTCAACAACGCAGTAAGTAACAAGTGAATCAGCTTTGTTGAGAACGAGAACTTCCAAAGATCACACAGCATCAGATGACGCACGACAACAAACAGTGGAGCATAGCTCCTTTTAAACTCTCCCGGGTTGGGGTAGCCACGCCCCTCACACAGTTAACATCCAATCATATTACATGGATAACGACCAATCAGTTGTCTTCCCTCCAGCACAGACTCTTACATTTCATTGGCTACCGTACATGCTTCAGCCAATGGTGTTGTTCCGGATTACAATCCGGCTGAGTTTTCAAGCTTTACATTGCATGACACAACATCCCTCTCTTCACATGAATGGATGTGTCTTCTGGAATATACTAGTTAGAACTGGGTTTTTGGTAGTTAGGACTCCAGCCCTTGTAAAGTCTGTGTTGTTCCCTGCCTTGTTGTTCTGCACATTAAAGAAGGTTTAGAAGGCATCCTGCCTGCTGCATCTCTCTGGCCTTAGGGCAGACCATTTACTCATCTCCACGGTGAGTACACTTTACAGAGGAGCCAAACATCACAGTACTGATCTGTTTGTTTGTTTAATAAACCTGCTTTCCTATCAAGTAATGGCTCCACAGAGTAGCTTGCAATAAATCGTAACCCCAATATATAATAACAGTCCAGAAAAATAAACCTTTTCAAAAAACAAACAGTGACTATAACGTCAACCTCTAAGGAATTCAGATAGGAGATACTAAGTATTCCATGCAGGAAAAAAAATAATGTTTTGCTTCTTATTTTTGCTTCTTTTCAGTCACTTGAATGTCTGCTATGTACAAACAATTTTGGTTAAATGTTCTCCTTGATACTTTGTATGCTTCATGGGCAGTTGCTGTTGGTCACTAGTGTGTTAATTAATTCTTACAGGCCGGACTCTTCTGGAAAAGCTGTCCAGCCAGCAGGAAAATGCACCACAAGAAGAAGCGGAGAAGCTTTGTTCTTGGATCATTGCAATGGGTCTGCTACTCCCCTTCAGTGATTGCTTCAGAGAGCCATGCAGTCAAAGTGCACAACAAAGTGCACCAACTTTTGATGTAAGTCACAATATAAGTCTTGGTTTTATTTGTTTGGATTAATTGATGCATTCATAGGCTTTCTGTGAATGACTCATGAAAAAGCAACAGATCACACTGCCAGTGTCATCTCCCCCCGTAAATATTGCCTTTCAAAGAGGAGAACAATGTACACTAGGGGTGTGCAGGGCTATTTTTGGGCAGGAACGCACAGGAACGGAGTTCCAGCTGGCTCCCGAGTTGGCCACACCCAGCAGGAACTCATTAGCATAATAGGCCACACCCAACAGCAGAAACTCATTAGGGATATGTGGCCTAACATGCAAAGGAGTTCCTGCTACAAAAAAAAAAAAAGCCCTGGGTTTTGACAACAAATAAGGTAAACAGAATAAGAAGCAAAAGGTTACTTCTGGTGACATGGGGGTGTAGCCTAATATGCTAATGAGCTGTGCTGTCAGGGTGTGGCCTAATATCCTAATGAGTTCCTGCTGGGCTGTCTACAAAAAAAGCCCTGGGGGTGTGCATTCAGATCTACCCGAGCCAAAAATATACCTGAAAAATACCTTATTGGTATTTTTTGGATATATTTCGGCTTCCCAAATGTATCCAGGTTTAAACTGGGCTGCATGAGAAGCCAGCCCCAGAAGCTGCTGTACCCCAGGAAACAATCTGCTAGCCATGGCACAGCAGATCCTGGGACCAGCTTCTCCTGCAGTGCAGTTGGAATCACACTGCAGGAGACACCATTCCATCCAGGTCTGCATATGGTGGGGAGAGACCTCCACATGGCACATTGATCCTGGGGCCAAGCTTCTCTTGCAGCATGGTTTAAACCATGCTGCAGAAGAAGTCAAGCCAGTCCCAGGATTGGGCTGGGTTTTTTTAATCAGTATTTTTTGGTTTGGGACTATTGAACACACACCCCCCAAAAAAACACCAAAAAAAACCTGGGATTTCCGAAAAATCCTGGATCTCAATACCAGATCCAGAATTTTTTGGAAATACCTTAATTTTTTCGGGTCCAAAAGACCCAAACCAAAAAATACTGATTTTTAAAAAAAATTGCACACCCCTAATGTACACCAAACTGAACTCCTTGGAGGAAGAACAGGATAATGATGTGATAGTCCAGTACTTTGTGTTCATATGTGAACCATAGTTTAGAATACACTAACCACTTAAAAATTAATAGAACTAAACACTTATGGTACATCTTTGCAACTGCATAAAATATTTAGAAAGATTGTAGTTTTCCCTTTAAAAAAAATCTTTGAGGAAAGTTCTAGCCAGAGGTGGCCAACAACGATGTGCCTTAGGAGGTGACTCTATTTTCCAAACAATGCTCTGAGGCTTGGATATTTAGCTGTGCTGACTGGTCTTCTAACAAGGTTTCTGTGAAGAATGAAGACCATGTTTAGTTTAGCTTCTGTGAGAAGATGGCATTCACCAGTTGGAATTTTAATATTTCCTCATTAAATGTACATGTTATGACTGGTGTCAAGAAGCAGAACGTATCGAAATTATTTAAAGGGATATCATTTTTGAAAAAAATACTTTATTCAAGAAAGAGGAGCTTGGGAGCAGTTACTGCAAGCGGTAAACTGGGATTTAAAACAGCTTAAGTAAATACCTGGTGGGGAGGGTGGGGTAAAAATCTAATAAATAAATAAATAAAAATCAATTAAAAATAAATAATTCCACCACTATTTTTTTAGGTAGTTCTGGATCCCCGGACTTAACCCATCCGCTTTAAAAGGGAGTGGTTCTGACCTGGGATGGAACAGGTGTCGGGGATCCACTCAGCTGTGCCAAAGGCTCATTGTACTTTGCTGTGCTCTGAAACCTGATGAATAGCCACCTACTCACTTAGCACTGGACCTCAACAGTCTAGTACTGAAGTTTTATTGTTCTTACTGCCGAGATTTAGGGTATCCCTCATCTGGTTGTGGGCGTAAGTCATATAACACAGGAGGGACATTTTTAACTTCTACACTCTCAGAGTGCAAATGGCTCTATGGAATGTGCTCTTCTCAGCAAATATTCCCCAATCCAAATATTACCTTTAAAATATTCCCCAATCCAAATAAAATACCCTTTAATGGGATATTCTTTTCCTCTGATCCTAATTGACACACCCCACCAAGGCTCTAGTAACTTCAAAGTGATCAAAATATTTAAAAGCTTGCAGTGTCCTATAATGTTACAGGTTGGTTAAGTGGTCTTAGACTTGAGGGGTGGCAATGGTACCCTGGAGAGTTCTGGTCCTCAAGGAGAGACTTGTGCTTGCAGCCCACTGTTGAGAGCTCAGTTTTGGTGTAGTGGTTAAGAGCGCGGCCTCTAATCTGGGAGAACCGGGTTTGATTTCCCACGCCTCCACATGCAGCTGCTGGCATGACCTTGGGTCAGTCACAGTTCTCTCAGAGCTGTTCTGGAAAGGGCAGTTCTTGAAAGAGCTCTCTCCGCCCCACCTAACTCACAGGGTGTCTGTTGTGGGGAGGGGGAGGGAAAGGGATTGTAAACCATTCTGAGACTTCTTTGGGTAGTGAAGGCTGGGGTATAAATTAACCTCTTCTCTTCTTTTTCGTCTTCTTGAGGGTTCAGTTTTTAGGGAAAGGACTGTGCGTCAGTGATAGGGCAAACATTTTGCATTGAGACAGTTCCTGGTTCAGCCCCTGCCATCCTTGCCTTCAGTTAAACAATCAAAATTGCAGGTTTGGGGGAAAATACTTTCTCTGCTGAGACTCTGAACAGCTGCTGCTTGTTGGAATAGCTGTAGGGGTGTGCATTCAGATATACCTGAGCTGAAATGATGCTCATAATTAGTTGTTTTGAGTTTGACTTGGGGACACCCAAAATCAAGACAAACATTCCCAGAATTCTGAGAGTAGTGAAAAATTATCTTCTCGAATTTTGGGAGTGTTTCAGGGAGGTGTGGGAGTGGGATGGTAAAGAGAGGAAGCAGGCCAGGAAACAGCTGTTAGTCAAAGAGAGATGCTGATGAGCAGCTGATAGTCAGGTAGTCCTGGCTTCCACCCATAGTCCTTTAAAAGGGAAAGGGCCAGACTGGCCTGAGTCTTACCAAAGCCGTATTGGCCCTGCTGAAAGCTTCTCTTGACTTCTGGAGGTTGGAGCAGAGCCTACCTCCTCAGCTAGAAAATGGCAGGTGGGCTTTTGGAGTTTATTATTTTTTTACTTTGTAACTGAAAATAGCGATATGTGTACCCGGGGGTCATTTTGTAGAAAAAGAGGTGCAGGAGCTCATTAGCATAACATATTAGCATAACGTATTTGCATATGCCACGCCCCCTGACATCACCGGAAGTGTGTCAGAAGGCAACACCCACCGCTCAGGCTCCACTGGGCTGTTTTGGATTGCTAGCTATTGGGGGGGGGGGGAACAGATCTGCCCTCACAGAGGAGGGAGAGCTTGTACCTGAATAAACCTTACATAAGAACATAAGAGAAGCCAATGTTGGATCAGGCTGATGGCCCATCTAGTCCAACACTCTGTGTCACACAGTGGCCAGAAATACCAGTGCCATCAATGGGGCCAGGACATGAGAAGCCCTCCCACTATTCCCCCCCCCAGCACCAAGAATACAGTGCATCACTTGCCCCAGCCTGAGAGTTCCTATCTATACCGTGTGGCTAATAGCCACTGATGGACCTCTGCTCCATATGTTTATCCAGTCCCTCTTGAAGCCATCCATGCTTGTAGCTGCTGCCACCTCCTGTGGCAGTGAATTCCATGTGTTAATCACTCTTTGGGTGAAGAAGTACTTCCTTTTATCTGTTCTAACCTGACTGCTCAGCAATTGCATTGAGTGCCCACAAGTTCTTGTATTGTGAGAAAGGGAGAAAAGTACTTCTTTCTCAACCTGCTATATCCCATGCATAATCTTATAAACCTCAATCATGTCACCCCTCAGCCATCGTTTCTCCCTTTTTCCTTGGTCTTAAAGGTGCCACTGGACTGTTTTGGATTGCTAGCTATGGGGGGGGGGGGGTCCCACACTGTTCGCCCCACCCAAAGAAGGGGA
>NW_015159722.1:641884-646004 GCF_001447785.1 Gekko japonicus
AAAGAGGGAAGGAAGGAGAAAAGGAAAGGAGGGAAAGAAAGAGAAGGTGGAAAGGAGGGAAAGAAAGAAAGAAAAAAGGTGGAAAAGAGAGAAAGAAAGAAGGAAAGAGGGAAAGAAAGAGAGAAAGAGAGAGAAGGGAAAAAGGAGGAAAAAAGGGAAAGAAAGCGTGGGCTGGGAAAGGCAAGAGGTGGGCAGGAAGGCTTTCCCCCGGGTCCTGCGGCTGGGCATGGGCCAGCAATGGTGAGGGGGGAGGCGGTTGAGCCTTCCACCAGCCCTGCGTGGAGTCATGGACTGGCAATGGCACGGGGGGAGGCGGGTGGGCCTTCCACTGGCCCTGCGCAGAGGCGTGGGCCAGCAATGGTGGGGGGGAAGTGGGCAGTCGCTAGGACCACATGGATGCCCTGTGTGAGCTCCGGCTGGCGTTGGCCCTTTTGCCTCGGAGGTGGGCGGGTCTTTCACCAGACCCACGTGGAGGCGCAGGCTGGCAATGGGGGGAGGCAGGTGGACACTAGGACCGTGCAGATGCCCCATGTGCGCTCCGGCTGGTGCTGGCCCTGTGTGCTCGAACTGGCCCCTCCACCTCGGGAGTCGGGTCTTTACGTGCGGAGCACCCACCGTGTGTCCCTCCTGACCTCCCTCCTCCTGCCTGGCAATTGCTGGAAGCAGGGGGCAGGGCTTGGTCATGTGCCTGCCCCCTCGGCTCCTCACTATCGGAGTGCCGCTCTTCTGCGCTCCGGCTCCAACTGACCCCTGTATGTACCATTTTCTCTGAATTCCCAGATTTCATTTTAAAAAGTAAATCTCCAACTCCTTCCTTTGCAGAGATATGTGTTTTCTGTTATATCTTTTTAACAGAAGGAGCTAGATGCTTACTTTTAAAAAATGAAAGCAGGAAATTCAGCCAACCTGGTAAACATTGCTATACTAGTATATCAATACAATGCTCTTCCATTGCCAGTTTTTAAAAATAAAAAGCCCCCAGTATCAGGGGAGGAAATGGCCACTGCAACAGCCAAGCCAAGTGGAAGTTCAGGAGCCTGCCAGGACACCCACTATTTTCTGGCTCTGGGGTAGGCTCTGCAGCCTCCACTGCTCGCAGCAGGGAGCAACCTCCAACAGGGACTGTGCTGGCATAATAAGTCCAGGGCTGGCATCCTCTCTTTCACTTCCTCCCTACCCTCTCCTGGTGCCTTGGGGGATGGCTGACAAAAATAATGGCTCTGAATTTTCATGACCCCCCCCAAAAAAAAATCCCAGAAAAAGATATCCAAAACCACTCCTGAACACCACTCCGAAAATCTGGGGGTGATGAAAGCAATGCCAGCAAGATCTGGATCAAAAAATTTTGCAAAAATATTTGAAGTGCACATCCCTAATAGACAGTACTGAACTAATTGGACCCCTGTTCTGACACACTTTACAAGGCAGGTGTATATGTTCATATCGGATTGGATGGGCATGTGGGTGTGCATTCCCCCAATACCTTTCTCCAAGATCCTAAACGTTCTTAAAGGCGTGAGCTGTCTTCCATCCCTTCCCCCTTTAAATGATTTGTAACTGCTCTCAATTGCCTGTGTTTACTAAATGACAATAAGCATGCCCAGTTCTCACCACACTTTTATTTTCTGTTTTGACTTCCTGATTTACAAATCTGCATTTCTGTCCTGTGTGTGAGTGTCCCTGTTTACTACCCTACTTATAGTTCATTCAGCCAGCAGTTTCAAGATTAAAGGGAGCCATTAAACCTCCAGATTCAGAGGTAGTATGCAGAGGAGGGGAGCAAGGTGAAGGGGGGGACTCTCTTGCATTCATGCCCTACTTGTGGGCTTCCAAAAGTATTTGGTTGATTGCTGTCTGAATTTGGATCTGAACTAGATTAATGGTTGCTCTGGTACAGTGAGACTCTTTCTATGTACTTGAATGTATGAGCCTGATTTTTTCCAGGTTATCCTCCTGCTCTAAACTTTATGAAGCTAATTCTTAGTGAATTTTAAGGAACCTCTGCACTGAGACTGTGTACTCTGACTTAGATATTGTTTATAGTTAACTCAGAGAGCTGAAGAATATGTAATTTCGAGATTACAGTACGTGACAAGGATTGTCCTTCACAGGGGTCGTTTCATAGAAAAAGAGTGAGGGGAACTCATTAGCATAACTCATTAGCATATGCCACACCCCCTGACATCACCGGAAGTGTGTCATAAGGCCACACCCCCTGACATCACTGGAAGTGTGTCATAAGGCCACACCCACCACTCAGTTAGTCTTAGTCTTAAAGGTTAGTCTTAAAGGTGCTATTTGAACTCTTGGACTATTTTGCAGCAACAGACTAACATAGCTACCTCGGGGAAGCTCCTGGATGGGGCTGGGAGTCCTTGCGGAGGCCACATGGAGTGGCCTCGGCCAGGCAGAGGGGGAGGATGCCAACTTACCCTCCTGCTTCTTCCTCCTTCTGCAACAGAATGAGGCTGGAAGCAGGGGGCGGCCAGAAGCAGGGGGCGGGGCTTCGTTGTGTGCCCCGCCCCACGCCCCTCACCCGGGGGAACGGCAATCCCCCGCAATCCCCCCAAATCGACCTCTGGTCCTTCAACACATGAAGTTCAGGAAGTCACACAGTACTTAACAAAAATATCTCCTGTCTTGCCACATTACAAGCTGTGGCTGGGAGTCCTTTCCAGGGTGATTCCTTTCCTTTTTCTTCCAGCCAGGGTGAGCCTCGGCTGGGAGAAAGGTGGAACAGGGTGATTCCTCCCCTTTCTCCTGGCCATGGTGAGCTGTGGCCAGGAGAAAGGTGGAAGAGAGTCCCTTCAAGGGCAGTTCTCCTTCCCCTTTCTCCTGGCCAGGGCTCACTGCAGCTGGGAGAAAGGTGGAACAGAGTCCCTTCCAGGGCGATCCCTGCTCCCTTTCTCCCAGCCACAGCGAGAAAGGGGGAAGTGAACTTCCGGAACTGGTTTGGTTCGGGTGGGCCCTGGCTCAGTTCGGATTGGGGTTCAGTTCGGGATCTGCCTCGAAACAAAATGAATTACCTAGCCCTATTTATTTTCTTCACTTATACTCCACTTTTTTCCCAAAGGGAAAAATCTGCATTAAAATGAGTAATTTACAAATATTCACTTAATTTACAAATATTCACTTAATTTACAACCAGTTTGGTGTAGTGGTTAGGAGCGTGGACTCTAATGTGGGAGAACCGGGTTTGATTCCTCACTCCTCCATATGCAGCTGCTGGTGTGACCTTGGGTCAGCCATAAGTTCTTTTGGAGCTGTTCTCTCAAGGGCAGTTCTTGAGAGAGCTCTCTCAGCTCCACCAACCACACAGAGTGTCTGTTGTGAGGAGGGGAAGGGAAAGGGATTGTAAGCTGCTCTGAGACTCGTTTGGGTAGTGAAGGGCAGGGTATAAATTCAATCTCCTCCTCCTCCTCCTCCTCTTCTTTTACAAATGTTCGTGAATTGGTACCACACTGCCTGTTTTCCACGAGACAGGAAACGTTTCAGTGATCAGTAATAGGAAATACAAGTGGTGGGTGATGAAGATATGGCTGATAACAATCAATGCTAAATGCCTTATTTATTTATTTTATTTATTTCCTTCAGTTTGTATCCCGCTTACCCGCTTAGGGCTCTGAGCGGCTTACATGTTTCAATTACACAAATCCTAGTCTAGGGCCACATACATATAGGGAAAGTGACAAGCCTACCAGGCACCCCTTTTTTGTAGCGGATCTTCGTTGGTGTCTTTCTTGCGGGAGATAGTCCGGCGGCGTCCTCTCTGGTGCTGGTCTTTGAAGTTGCGCTCTCCGGCTGTTGTGATTCCTTTTCCGGGCCTGGGCCACTCGGACTTCCGCACATGCTCGCTGCGGTCTCTGTCCAAAGTAGGCTCCGGCCTGCTGCGACGCTCCGCCTCCGCGCTTGTTGGTCCGGCCTCCTTCGCTCGCTTTTTGCCTCGCCAGCCGCCGCCATACTTCGCCGCCGCAACGTGTCGTACAACTAGAGCTCTGAGGGCCTGGAAAAAAGGAAAACCTGAAAAAAATACTTTTGTCACGGTTTCAGAATTTCAGGAAAACTTACATACAGCATGTAGCTGATATGTTTCCGGCTGCACTGACTTGATGTGCTGTAA
>NW_015159722.1:646056-680816 GCF_001447785.1 Gekko japonicus
TTTTTTTGGTTGTATGCTACCCAAAATGAGGCTAGTATAATTCCCTGTTGTTGTGTTTTTTTAATTAGCCAGTAGTTTGCTTTTTCACAATAGTGTCATCTGCTGTCCTATTAAAACATTACTTTAAAATCGTTGGCACATTTAAATTTAATTTATATGCATGTATGAAGTGTTAACAGATTTGCTTTATACTTACATTTAGGGATATTACCCACATGAATTTAGATATGAAAGTAATCTAAAAACTGATTTCTAGAAAAGCAGATAATTATATATATAATCTCTACTGGGCTTTCAGAGGCATTAGATCGACAAGGTGGTATGGTGTATGTTTCAGCAGCTAGTTTTTGTTTTTTGCATTGTTTCACGATAGTTTGGTGTAGTGGTTAAGTGTGTGGACTCTAATCTGGGAGAACCGGGTTTGATTCCCCATTCCTTCACTTACAGCTGCTGGATGACCTTGGGTAAGCCATAGTTCTGTCAGAGCTGTTCTCTCAAGGACAGTTCTGGAAAGAGCTCTCTCAGTCTCACCTACCTTACAGGGTGTCTGTTGTGGGGAGGGGAAGGGAAAGGCGTTTGTAAGCTGCTCTGAGATTCTTGAGTGAAGAGTGGGGTATACATTCAATCTCTTCCTCCTCCTCCTCCTCCTCCTCCTCCTCCTCTTCCTCTTCTTCTCTAAAATATTTTTTGTGAGAGTGGCAAAGATATCTAGATCACTGGGAGAAGACTGACAGTGCAATCCTATTGAAACCAATGGGTTTACACTGGAATAACCACATAAGATTGCACTGGTGTTCTAGGACTACTATAGTACAACTGCTTGTTTTGCGTGTCTCATCAGCAGCACCTTGTGATTTTGAATGCATTGGGACAGAATACAATATTCTCATGATTCCCAAAGATTGTTGATAGTATCTAAGACATGCTTTCAGGCCTAAATTCTCTCTAACCTTTTCTGAATTCTGTGTGATATAAATATGTCAGACTCTTAGCAGCCATCCAGTAGCAGGTTCCAAGCTAAGGTTCAGAAATATTTTCTACATTGAATGGTGCTTTTCCATAGCTTCTGAACTCAATGAAATTGCTGAGCGGTCGGGTTAGAACGGATAGAAGGAAGTACGTCTTCACCCAAAGAGTGATTAACACATGGAATTCACTGCCACAGGAGATGGTGGCGGCTACAAGCATGGACGGCTTCAAAAGGGAATTAGATAAGCATATGGAGCAGAGGTCCATCAGTGGCTGAGCCCATTGGGGCAGGCGGGATACAAATATGAAAAATAAAAATAAAAAATAAATAAATATTAGCCACAAAGTATAGATAGGGGCTCTAAGGCAAGTGATGCTCTGCAGTGGGAGGGCTTCTAATGTCCTGGCCCCACTGGTGGACCTCCTGATGGCACTGGTATTTCCGGCCACTGTGTGACACAGAGTGTTGGACTGGATGGGCCTTTGGCCTGATCCAACATTGGCGTCTCTTATGTTCCTATGAACTCTGTAGTCATTTGTTCTTTAACCCTTTAAATTTTTCCCTGCTATGTTTTGCCTATAGAATGATCAATACCTGAGCTATTGTATAAAGCTATTTTTAGCAAAGGGGGATATGCAGGAAAGTAAGCAGCAAGCTCTGCTAAGTGTCTGGAGAGTACAAGAAAAATTATATATTTTCTCCTAGAATGTATCTCGTAATTACTTCTCACTTTTGCCTGCCTGTGGTTTCCCTTCCCCTTCAAACCAATACTGCTGACTAAGGCTCCTTTTAACATCTTTGTAATCGGTTTGGAGGGGTCTGTGTGAATTGATTTAAAGTCCATTTCCATCGCATTTTGTTAACCATTTCAGGGTAGTCTTTTTTGTCTTAGGTTCTTTCCAGTGCTCTGGAGCATAAAGCTTTATGAGTCACCTGCATTGCATTAACTTTGTAGTAGCGATGCAGTTCACTGTGCTTTAGGATTTCAGTAGCTACTTATTTATTCATAAGATGAGTCTAGCTACGTCAGTAAGGAAACAAACAAGATAACGGCACGCCCAGAATTCAGCTTGGAGGTCATGTTCGTTAGTTCCTGGTAGTAAGTACCATTTGGGTTTAACTGTTAACAATGCAGTAGTTGAATGCGCACTTATGGGAACATAGGAAGCAACTGTTTTGTGAACCTGCATGGATAGAGGTTTGACTGAAAATTGAAACGGCTTGGGTAGAAGGAAGAAAGCAGTCTTACTGAGTAGGCAATGGAAAGGTATTTCCAGATTCTGCAGACACATAGTTTGCCTCACCCATGTAGGAGTGTTCTGCTGTTTTTAAAGGAGCAGTCCAAACTGCTGTGTAAAGGAATACTTAAGCAAGATTCCTTCTTTTGTCAGTATCTGTATATGCCAGGCATCGAAGCAACCCTGCTTCAGAAAAGGGGGAAATTCTCAGTTCCATTCTGATAAGTTGAAGTAGGCAGCTCTTTCTGAACAGGAGAAAAAAATGAACACTTCGATTACATTCAGATACTTGACTGTGGTAAGAGAAGACCTTAGGATTTGGAAATGTAAGAGATCCTTAAGCAGAGTAGAAAATGTAAACCTATTAGCTCACAAAATGAAAGCACGAAATGAAGGTTGAATGAAAGTTTACTATTTAGTGCCTGCTCCAAACCAAGCAATTTTTCATAAGGTTGTTAATATCTAAGAGTTACAATTACGATATTATCTGTTTTATCTGTTGTGTTTTAAATAATTGTATGATTTTAAGTTGTATTTATGTTTGTATGGAAGCCGCCCTGAGCCTGCTTTGTGCAGGAGGGTATAAATTTGATAGATAAATAAATAAAATTATTTCTTCTGTATCTTCAACTATGAGTACTGCATGCTTAAATAGTGTACATGGGTTGAGATGTTGTGTAAAAATATAGAAACGAGGAACTTTCCATGGGGGTATAATTGTTGCTTTTCATTTTAGAAAACATGATAGCAATTAGGGGAGAGGGAGCTGCTGAGCATATATATATATGAAGAATCCTGAAGCTCTCTTTTGTAGGAAGCCAAAGTAATTTGGATAATCTTTAATTCAACTTTTTAAAACCCTTTTCTCTACACTGAAATAATATACACATGATTGGTTTTCTTGTTATAATTAAAGGATGTTAAATTGCTTCTCCTTAAAAACTGAACTTGGGTTACATTCCTAGTCATGAAATTTACTGATGCAGATCAATAATTTGTTTCACCCATTCTGCAACATTTTGATTAAATACAAGTTCCCCCTTCACCATAAGAATGTTTTATGCAGCCAGTTATTACCAACTTTATTACTTCCCACTGTACATTAAAATATTTGGCATAAAATTATCTCAAATCATATTGTCCTTTACAATGTGGATCTCATGACTGCTTTTAGCAATCTCATGAGTTGTAGCATTATTGATACTTGCTTTTGATAAGGGAAACAGTGGCTGAGATTGTCACTGGCATATGGTGAGTCTTTCGCTGAGGTAGGGTATTTATAAACTAGATTTTACAATCTGCAAAATAGACAGTATCAGGCAGCAGTATCTGGAAATGTTTTTAATTTAAGATGCACACGGGACACGTCCCCCGCAGATATTTGATTTCTGTTTCTCTTAAGTATAGTTAGTGTTAAATGCCATCCTTATATGAAGAACTTGTGTACAGCTCATCGGAACTCCATAAAAAAGGGTATTGACCAACTTTGCTAATGCCATTTGTTTCATATGCAATAGAGTTGGTACCATCACGTGAAATGAAGAAATCAGATGCCAAATGCATGGGTAAAACTAGGTTTTATTAATAACTGCTCTCCATCAAATGTGAACTGCTTGCAGTTGGCAACCAGAATGGCAATCTGCTAACAGTAAACAGCCTACCACAGCTACCAGCATTTTGGACAAACCCAGGCCTGGCTCCAAACTTATTCATTGTAGTCTGCATTTGGAAGAGTGCCAAGAGGTGCTAAGTCTTCTCTCCCTCCCTCCAAATGCTCCAGCAGCTAAGAGCATCATGGCTAATACTTGACAACAACCCACTAGGGTTGCCAACTGCCAGGTGGCACCTGGAGATCTTTTGTTATTACAGTTGATCTCCAGAAGACCAAAATCATATCCCCTGGGGAAAATGGCTGCTTTGGAGGGTGGATTTTATGACTTTATACCGTGCTGAGGTTCCTCCCCTCCCCAAAGCCCACCCTCCTCAGGCTCCACCCTCCTGTCAGCTATGCTGCCATGGGGGTTGGGATGTTCTTTCAGTGTCTGTGTAAATGGCCTTCGCATTCCTTTCTCTCTGCTTTCTCTCCGCTTAGCGCTGAAATGCTTATCTCTAAAGAAGGAGCTGCGGTGGCTCAAGTGGTTAAGACGCTGAACTGCAGGTTGTGGAAGGTCAGTAGTTCAGCAGTTCGAGACCCGGGTGCCGCATGATGGAGTGAGCTCCCATCTCTAGTTCCAGCTCCTGCCAACCTAGCAGTTCGAAAGCAAGAAATTGCAAGTAGATAAATAGGTACCACTTCGGTGGGAAGGTAACAGCGTTCCGTGCGCCTTGGTGTTTAGTCATGCCGGCCACATGACCACGGAAAGGTCTTCGGACAGCACTGGCTCTTCGGCTTTGAAACGGAGATGATCACCACAACCCTAGAGTCGGATTCGACTGGCTTTCGAGCAAGGGAACCTTTACCTTTACTAAAGAAGTACAGGTGGCTAGCCGTGGGAGGAGAAATATTCCCAGCTTCGCATAGTAACGCTTGCTGGTTCTAGCCCGTGCGCGGGAGGGTGCCTAATTTTCCAGCGCAGTGGGGGGGGTGCATACGAATGCCCTATATTTCATTAGGTTCAAGAGGCAACTGCTATTCTTAACAGTGACTATGTTAATGCATCTATGGCTCTTCAATAAAAGTATCACCTTTCTAAAGAAGTGTGTACTCCGTTGTGGGCTATGGGTTCTGACATTCTGTTAAGAATAGTTAAGAATCCAGGGCTGGCAACCCTACAACCCACCCTGCCTTTCAAGCCAGTGATGGGTTGTTTTACAAATGGATGTCTCAGAGTGCTGACAGTTAGCCCTGCCTATATTGTAGCAACCTGTACTATTCCTGCCTACGTATCACAAGCTCAGGCCTAATTAAATTAAAATCCTGATCTCTCAAACAATGTGGAGCAGGCACAACAAGGCCCCTTTCTGTGGCAAGTTGAAGGGGACCCTAAAATTTCCTGATAGGCTCCTAAAAGGTGATCAACTAATTTTGAATTATTTCAACATTTATTTAGGAACCAATTGGGAAATTTGGGGGTTGCCAGCTTTGCAACAAAAGGCTGGGAGAAGGGGGTCGGCCTAAATGGCTGCTTCCAACAACCCTTGCCTTTGACAAGACTGCACAAGGAAGAATGGTCCAGCTGGACACCAACAGGGTTCTTGTGACTCATTCAGAATAGGACCCTTACTTGATAAATTGGGAACTTGATTATGTGATCCACTTTTAGGGTTGCCAAATCTTGAAAATGGACCGGCGGGGGAGCGTCCTGCCGGTCCGGGAGTTCTCCGCGGATGCCATTTGAGGGGAAAACTCTTTGTTTTCCCCTCAAATGGCGTGGCCCCAGCGTGCGACGTCACTTCCGGGTGACGCGCACGCCGGGGCGGAGTTCCCTCCGGGCCCGGATTCCCCGGCGTCGGGTAATGGGCCTCCGGGGCGGAGGGAATTCCGCCCTACCGGGGGGGTTGGCATCCCTATCCACTTTGCTAATTCCTTTTATGTATGTTTTTGTACATATGTGACAATACTGTGAGTATATCATAAGCTGGCACACTTCTCACTTGTGCAGAAATTTTGCAGTGAGATTTATAGCAGAATGCTAACTCTACTTTTTCAGTGTAACTTACAGTTTCGATGTAACTTTTATGTTACGGTGACTAGTCTTGCAAACTAAGGCAGAAAGGCACATGGTGCTACATTTAGGAGCTAAATACCTTCTCCCTTCAGCTGTCCCTCTTCCTTCAGACTTCACTCTTATGTTGGGTTACCAGCCTCCAGGTGCTGGCTGGAGATCTCCTGGGATTACAGTTGATCTCCAGATGACAGAGTTCTGTTTCCCCAGAGAAAATGGCCACTTTAGAGGTTGGATGCTATGGCATTGTACCCTGCTGAAGTCCCTTGCCTCCCCAAACCCTGCCCTCCCAGGTGTCTGCCCCCCCCCAAATCTCCAGGTTTTTCCCAACCCGGAGCTGGCAACCCTACTCTTATGCTGTAAAGATATCTTACAAGAAACTGCAGAGTTTATTGTTTGATATGCTTTGTGATGTCCTCACAATTATGATATGTTTACACTTTACAAAGAAGCACAGGTGGCTCCTCAGCAAGTCTGGGATTTCAGAACTTATCCTGCCTTTGTATCCCACATGGTCTGACACAGGACCTTTAGCTCTGTTCTACATAGTCTGGTGTCAGAAGTGGCCACTGCAGAAAATCCTACATTTTATATTTCATTTTAGGTATCAAGAAATAGGGCTTTATTAGGCTGTACATGCTTGCATGTTGCTCAAAACTTCCCTTTTGAGAGCTCTCTGCTTTTTCCAAATGCAGTTTAAAATTCTCCTGAGCAATCTAATCCTTGCATTGTGATTGGTACCCAAAATATTTGTGCCAGCTCTCTACGAAGTCCATGTTGTTCAATGGGCAAATAAAAAGATGGATTTTCCAAGTTGCTAATTCAGCAAATACAAAATGGGTAAACTAGATATTTTTTAAAAAATTCAGTAGTTAAAATATACATTTGGAAGCAGTATCGTAAAATGTTTGCATTTTATTTTTGTCTTGTAAATAACTACAGCAAGATCAGCTTTATACATGGGCTGCAGTCAACCAACCCACACATTCATCAGATTACATCGAAGGGCGATTTCCAAGGAGAATTCCTTCAGTGTGGCCACCGCCGAAGCCTCCAGATGAAGAGCAGACAGTGAAACATACAGAAAAAGGTAAAGCCTACAGATGCAAATGGAATATATTATTTACATTGGATCTAGTGTATCTTCAATAGTCTTGAAAATTAGACTGTACATAACACTGTGTTTTAATCCTGTGCTTAGAAGGCACAGAGTATTTTAGTCAAAATCTGGAAACAGGCTTGCATTTACAAACTCCAGGTTGTACATTATTTTATTGCTATTTCATGTGGTATTTACCCTTATGACTCTATAGTTCTTTCTTTTCCTCACTTATATCATTACTTTTCTATGCTCCAGTAGATTTCTCAGAAATCCAAATCTGCGTTCTAAGTAAATTGTGTATCTTAGGACACTGTTTTGATGCCAATTTGATATTTGTTTGTTAGGAATGTTTACTTAATATATCCAAGTGCTCATTGGCTTGTAAAGAAACATAAAAAGCCACCATAAAAAACAAAAACCCATGAAAACCAACCCCCTAATTTTATACTGGTGCCATTAAAATCCCACCCCAATGTTCATAGTTACAGCCTGTCAAAAATTCACCATGTCTTCGGTTCCCCAAGATTTTCCCAACAGGATAGATTTTTCACTGATAGCCCGCATGGAGGTGCAGAATTGCCTCTTTTGAGGAAGGTAATTCCAGAATTTTAGAGAAGACATGAAGGAAACTTGCTCTTTTTATTGGTATGAAATATTGGTAATAAATATTGATAGTAAGGTGATTTATTAGTGTGAGGAGGTGTTTCTCCCTTTGTCCATTTGTATACTGAATTCTGAACGTGAAATGGCTTAATTATTTGTTCCAAGAAAACTTTGTTTTAGGACAATAAAAATAAGATATTGTAAAGAGGAGACTATAAAGTGGTAAGCACCAGTTTTTAGGATTAAACTAAAGGACAGTTTATTAAAGGCACGGATAGCCACCAGGCTAATGTAGAGGGATTGGAAGTAACCTTATCATTGTAGTATCCAGGGAGAACAACCTGGGCAACTGCCTGAGGTGTCCAATGACACAATTCAGCTCAGCCTTAAACTGCATCTGATAAATCACTGATTCCTATTCCATCAGAGGAAGGCCTACTTAAGTTACAGGAAGGAACTTTAGGGTGGAGCAGGCCAGTTTGGTGTAGTGGTTAAGTGCGCGGCCTCTAATCTGGGAGAACCGGGTTTGATTCCCCACTCCTCCACTTGCACCTGCTGATGTGACCTTGGGTCAGTCACAAGCTCTGGCACAGCTGTCCTTGAAAAAGAGCAGTTTGTGTCAGAGCTCTCTCAGCCCCACCTACCTCACAGGGTGTCTGTTGTGGGGAGGGGAAGGGAAAGGAGTTTGTAAGCCGCTCTGAGACTCCCAAGTGAAGGGCGGGGTATAAATCCAATCTCTTCTCTTCTTCTTCTTCAAACTTTGCTCAGTAAAGTGCTGTACATGCAAGTGTTTTTCCTTATCTTCACTGTTCTTCTACTGCACTTTTGTGCTGAGGGACAAAACACCTAGTTGCCAAACAACCAAATGCAAACAATGAATAAATCACAACTTAGGAGAAGGAGCATCCTGTGTGTTTAAGTACTATCAAGTAGCTTCCGATTTATGGTGACCTTATGAATTAATGACCTCCAAGGTGTCCTATCATTAACAGCCTTGCTTAGGTCTTGCAAACTGAGGGCCAAGGCTTCCTTTATTAAACCAATCCATCTTATGTTGGGTCTTCCTCTTTTCCTGCTTCCTTCAGCTTTTCTTATCGTTATTGTCTTTTCTAGGGACTCTTGTCTTCTCATAATGTGACCAAAGTACAATAGCCTCAGTTTAGTCATTTTAGCTTCTAGGGAGAGTTCAGGTTTGATTTCATCTAGAACCCACTTCTTTGTGTTTTTGGTGGTCCACGGTATCCGTAAAACTGTCCTCCAACACCACATTTCAAATGAATCAACTTTTTTCCTGTCAGCTTTCTGCATTGTCCTGCTTTTGCACCCATAAATAGTAATAGAAATACTGTGGTGTGAATTATCTTGATGTTGGTTGCTAGCATCCTAGGGAAAGCTAAAAAGCATCTCTGCCAATGGCAGGGGTAACCATGTTTTGAAAAGCAAAAAAGAGGACATATTTCCCGACTATTTCCAACAAGTGATCACTATGAAATCTCCTTTTAAATACCCCTACTATTTAAGCTGTAATTATTGCTACTAACTAGGAATATTTCTAACCTTCCAATCCCAAAAGAGGACATTTTCATCATTTTTTTTAAAAAGCCCAAAAAAGGATGAACACAGAGAAAAAAGATGGCATGTCCTCTAAAAAAAGGAATCTGGTAATCCGGACAGCTAATCAGAACTAACATAAGGCCTAACCCCCATAAAAAGCTATCAACCAGTATGCTCTTTCTGTTAGACGGTTGAGATTCTATGCCTAACTGCCCCCACTGACATTCTGAAGAACAGGCCCTGGACAGGTAGAAGTCCCTTTCCCATAAGGGAATGAAGTTTTGTGAGATTCGGTATGATGTGTAACCTCTGCACCCCCATCCTCATGTACTTAGCCCTGGAAAATGGTTCGTGGGAACAGGGGAAAACGTTTATTTTCGAGCTATAAAAAGTAATTTGCTTCTGATAGATTTATTTGCACATCTTAACTGCTGCCATTTTAGATTAGAAATAATATCACTTATTCTGAGAGAACTGCTTTTGGAAAATCATCGAAAAGATTTCTGTGTATTGAACTGGCCTCTTCATATGACCTTTGAAAAGTCCTTTGTTTATCTTGATTATCTCTTCAAGCTTAATGTTCTTTTGGGAACTGCTTGTTAGTTATTATGGGTAGCACTGGTGCTGCACCCTGGAGACTGCTAGTTACAGAACTGTTCTTCTCTAGAATTGGTTATCAAGGCTTGCTAGAAGGTCTCTGAGGACTGTTAGCATGGTCTGTGTTTTTTCTTAGCTACTCTTATTCATTTTGAATCTTTAAATTTGACATTGGTTTCTCATGTTATAAGACTTTTGTCCCAGAATTCAACCTTGTTCTGAGAAGAAATCTATAAAACCTCAAATATAGTATCTGTAATAACCAACATAATTTCCATACAGTTTCAAATTCTAATATGGGAACACATTCCTTATTTCATCAGCTTTTAAATTCTTAATTTTTTTATCTTAATAACCGGCCCCTATGAATTTTTTTCAGTTTGGTGAGCCAACTGAAAATTATTCTAATCTGCTATATCCTTATTTCTCAAATTGACCTCATATCTTGTAGACTCCCTGATCAAACATGGCAGGCCTGAGGTAAGGCATGTTTGCTGGATGCTGTTACTTGTGTTAATCCAATAAAAAATCAATCACATTTGCACAATTTTAGTTTTCAATTATATTACTTTAAGCTGATGCCCAGTTATAGTTACTTCTATTTCAAATTAGACAGACATGACTTAGACCTGTTGACAGTGGAGACGATAGGTGGATGGCCCTTGCTGAGCTCTTGATTGAATTTTCTGAGAAGTCCATATTGTGAAGGAGATTCTGAGAGTTTTGGCAGGGTACACAAAAGAATATTGATTAATGTGTTCTTTAAGATGATTAAGGAGTTGGAACACCTTCCCTATGAGAAAAGGCTGAAGAGTGGGGCTTTTTAGTTTATAGGATGACTAAGGGGGGACATAGTAGAAGTTTATAAAATTATGCATAGGGTGGAGAGAGCTGACAAAGATAACTTTTCTACCTTTCACAAAATATTAGAACTCTAGGTCATCGAATGAAGTTGATGGGCAGTAGTTCAGGACATACAAAAAGAAATACTTCTTTACAAAGAGAGTGATCAAAATGTGGAATTTGCTGCTAGAGGATATAATGATGGCCACAGGCACAGATAGCTTCAAAAGGGGATAGATTAATGGAGGATAGGTCTATCTGTGGCTACTAGCCATGGTGACTCAAGAGAACCTCCACGTTCAGAGGCAGTAAAACTTTGAAATACCCGTGTGTTATGCCAACTTCTCCAGGAAATTCCTGGAGACCCAATCCAAGTTATCTACCAAGGAAAATTGGGTGTTTGTGGCTGTGCGTAAGTTCTATACCAGTCTATACAGAGGTCGGATGGCGAATGAGACGCTCGGCTATATCCCAGGAAGTGAGACAACACGCTAGTCCTTAAATAAATGTTGTCTTTACTAAAGGTTTCTGCAGTCATACAAAATCGGAATCATACAAATTCATACAAGCTCCTTAGTTACAATAGTACATCAGAACAATTACAGCATAGAAAATAACAAAAGCATCAAAATGGGGAAGACACAATGGGGCACGGCTATACTCATCTGAGGTCCAGCTGAGGAAGAACTCCCCTCCTTGGAACGCTGGGCAGCCGAAAGCAGCAGCTTGTGAACTCCAAGGCACACAGGTAGGACCAGCCAAACCACGTGTGAGCTCTCTGGGTCGCGACTCCCGGAGAACTTAAGTAGTAGAGTCACTTGTAGCACCTTAGTGCACTGCTATGGGAAGGGTGGGTTAACCAGAGAGACAAAGGAGAGTTTCTCCTTAAATAAACTCTTTTTGGGGCATGTGCTATCCAGCCATAAACTATCAAAATACTCTGCCTCGATATAAAAAAGGATGGATTTGCAAGGCCAGAGGATTTTGGGTCACAAAAAGACATGGGCCCTGGATGGGGGCATGGAATAGAGGAATCCTGATCCTATGCTGTCTTGATAAAAAATGTTTGCAAAGGGCTAAAACGATTATGAAAATCATACATATTTTATTAGCATATTATATTATTTTATTAACAAGCTTTGCTTTCAGTGTGCAAGTACAGGTGTTAGCTAAAGACTAAAACAGAATAGATTCTAAAAGTAAAGAGAGATGATGCTGTGTTTAAGGCAACATTTAATCTTTTGTGGCATCATGTTTTCAGAATTTTTTTATATATCCTTTGACAATTGCATTTCACCAGTACACTACACAGCAAAGTATCTTTCAGTTTGGCAATTATATAAAAGGTTATTATAGGGCTGGGAGCCATTTAAACCCTACTTTCTGCTCCCTGCAGTTTTTCATGGGGAGCAGAAAGCAGGGATTTTTAAACCATTTTTCGTGAGCTTTCTGCTCTTCATGAATTGTCATGAACTGCACCAAAATTCATGGAAGTTCTTCAGTTCATGAACATTGATTTGCAAACCATGAACTGCCCAAAATTCATGACAAACTTTAGTTCATCGGCCAGTTTGTGCCCATCCTTAATTGTGATGGGAAGGGGTATTAATGCTTTTAGCCACACTCCTTCTTCAAGGTTTTTCTTTCTGACTTTGTCCTCTAAAGTCACCTGGCAAAATTCATTCCTTGTGAATTGTTTTATTCTGGTACCAGTTTCTGGTTTGTGGAAGCTTTTCCATGAAATAAAGATGAGACAAAGTTGGACAAATCTGAATTTGGAGGGATTTTTTTTTTTTAGGGAAACACTGTTTTACAGTAAATTTTGAAGACATTTAATTTGTACTGAAATTATTGTCCTTTTTGTTCATCCACACTGTTATTGGCAAGTTTGGACATGTGATACGGACATCTGAATTTGTTTTTTTCAGCCAAGTTAGTTTGTATGTTTTATTATGCTCTTTGGAACTGAGTGGTGGCCTCATAGGTTGTTTGTTTTTCCTCTGCTCACTGTTCTATCCTATTATTTTGAAAAACTTTCTGGTTGTGGTGGTTCCAACCTGATTCAAAACATTTAATGCTATTCCAATATATACAGTATTTGTAAACTATAAGCCCTGTCTTTGATTTTCAGATAATAATTAACAATAAGAATGGAATGGATCCTAAGAAGCAGTTTATGGAACAGAGCTTCCATGAACCCATGTTTTCTACAGCCCTCTGCACCATCCCAAATGCTGCTTCTGAGGGCCAAGGAACCTTCAGGAGCAGTGTGGGATACAGTGTGAGGGGCTGCATCTTGAGTGGAAACTGGGGGAAATGTGCCCCCTTTTTTTGCACAAGTGGAATTTCTCTATGGTCACACAAGGGTGTCTTTGAATCCCACCTAATATATTCATGTCTTACTTTATCTTCCTCACAACCCTGTGAGTAGGCAACTGTAGAGGAGGATAACTAACTTCATGACTTCCTCTTTTCCTGCATGGCAAGAATTCTCTGTGTTCCTTTCATCATTGCCGCAAAAGCAGGGGTGTGCATGTTGGCAATGGAGTACGCCCATACAGGAGTTTTCTGTATACTTTCCTCTGTCATTTCCCAACATTTCTCCTCCACATGTGCTCTACAGCAACTCCTCACTGGTTCTCGGAAAGCATAGTTGTCATAGTGGCTGTGTGCATACGCTATAACAATTCTATTAAAACTAGAAATAGGCAAGTGGCAATAGATAGTTATAGTGCTGTGATAATCTATTGCCAATAGATAAACATAGTGTTAGAGAACGCTAAACATTACTGATTAAAAACAAAAAACCTTCAAAGCCCTCTGGTGGCCTGGCAGGAAAAATGCTGGGAGATGCCACTCATGAGGAGCAAACAGTGGGAAAACATTGCTGATGTGGGCATGGCTTTTGCAGTGCACACAATGTGCATTAGTCCTTCCAGATGGTATGCTAATGTGCTTGGACTGTGTTCTTTTTCATAGTGTGGCAGCATTGGAAAACAGCCTTTTGAGGATGGGGAAAAGGGAATAGCTACAGCTCAACTTTGGGTCCTTCCAAAAAATTGTTCCAGTTTGAAGCCAAACCAGAGAAATATCTCTGTATGGAAGTGTGCTAAGTGGGATTTATTTAATTTATTTATACACTGCTTCTCTATAGTGAGGAGGTTCTTAGCAGCCACACGCAAACTCTGTCCAGTGCTGGCATGTCTTACAAACAAACACTCACACTCTTTTTCTAGAGCTGGAGATTGAATTGTATGTTGAGAAGCTAGTGGCCTGCATGGATTTCTGTTTCATAAAGTTGATCTCAGTGTGGGTCTTTGTTAATGGTGGATGTGCTAAATGTTTTGAGCCTATGTTGTGTACTGTTCATGCAAATGCACTTTTTAGTATGGAGCTAATAATCATTGGCTTTTATGGTACATGGAAACAGAAGTAAATAAATTACTGTTCAGTTTGAGTAACTGTGATCATATTTTTACATGCATGCTAAAAGAAGATGGACAAGGTAAGTAATGAGGTGTATAATACAACTTCCAATGCGTTTTCTTCAGTTTTATGCAAACAAGAAGTGTAGATCAGTGTCAGTCAGTGACATGTATTCAGTGAACCATGAACCTCATGGAGTGGGACATTTTTGCTTCATCCCACTGAGAACCCTGAACTTTGTTTCTGGGGAGTTACATAGAGGGTAATGAGGGAGTCTGAAATGGGAAGGGAAAATTTGCAGGGATTGCTTCCCCTGTCTTGATTAGTTGGATACATGCTAATGTTTTATTCCAGTGGTATTAATCCTTGAAAAGTAGGGTTTTTTGACAGAAAATAGTTTAGATCGTAAGAACTTCCCCTGCACTCCTGTCTCCTCATAGCTCCCTGTGACCCTTAAAAAACTTCTTCTGAGGGCTTGGGGTTCATTCTAAATAAACTATACTGTAGCATATGGGGCTACAGTAAGCAGGTGGAATAGAATGAAATTGCCCACCTCCCTCTTATGCAAGTTGAAAGTTTGAAGGTTCCAGCCATTATCATTTTCAAAGGCTCTTGTTACTTTGTAGTACTTATTTTACAAGGTGTGTGAGCAAAATGTATGCTAGGATACATTTGCTTTTTGCACCAGAACTGTCACAAGATCTGCCCTGCTAACTTGTTGGATCTTCATTTCAGTAGTAGCATTAAATTGCTGAACATACTGAAACCAGACATGTAAGCATTAGAAAAGAGAGGGTTCTGATGCTCAAGTATAGATACTGTGTGTGGCCTTCTCTGTGTCCATCATCCTCTACCTCCTCTAGTTATTCACTAAGTAGTTATGATGCATGCAGGAATGGGATTTATATAGGGCCAAAGGAAGGGCTGTTAGTGATTTCTCTGGTCATCCAAATTTCATATGACAATAGGCTTTTTAGAGGACTAGAGGTACAAAAGAGAAGAGGAACAGAACTGAGGGGTTTTCCCACTAATCGTAACTGCCTAAGAAAAAGTCTTCCTGCAGCATCAAAGCAACTACTTTGCTTTGTGGACTAATCATCCAGTGCTGAAGATCAAAAACTCACCACTGTGAATGCTACCTAGTCCTGTTCTCCCCATCCCACAGATCTGAACTAAGAAACATAAAAAGGAACAACTCTTGTTGTGTTACCATTTACAGGGACAGTGATGGCAAGTGTCTTGGAGATACCGCACTCAATATCGCTTCCCCTACCTGTCCAGCACTATCTGTGAAACTCTTGGTGGACAAAGTGTTGCCTTCAGGACAGTTTCATTGAGCAACTGGGATTGTTTCCAAATTTGTTTTCCTTAAGGTGCCATGAGAGTGTATGATCAGAGACCAACTACCTCTGAGAAGAAAACTAATCTCTGCCTGTTGAAAGTGGGGAGAAAATACTGCCTAGATTTTTATGCACTCCCATTTGCCCCCAAAGTTCTGAAGGCTCCAATTAAGAACACTGCTCTAAGCATAAAAGACAAATGCAATTATAGCAGAGCATTTGGGGGGAAAAATTACTGAGAGGGACCAATATGCCAGTTCATCACAGTTCATAGAGTCCCAACCATAGACCCAAATTAAGCATACAAGTGGGGACCTGCAAGAAATTTGTGGGAGCAGCTATCCCATCCCCCTCACCTCTGCTTCTTCCACTCTCCCCCTACTTCTCTAACACTATTTTTACTTCCTGCCACCCTTTTTCTTACTCTCTCCCCTCCATGCCTGTCATTTCTGCAGCATATGTTACCCCATGCCCTCTGAAAGCTGTTAGGGTTTTTTTTTGTGTGTGTGTGTGGTAATAGAACATTTTATCAGCATTCCATTTAATTGCTGGGCAATTAAGGTTGCCCTATATGTTTTGTATATATTCAGAAAGATAACCCTCAGGTCTTATTGTGTTTCAACATATTTGAAGTTGTAATCTTCAGATTGAGAAGATGGTAGTTTAGGAAAGAAAAAACATATGTTGCATATGGTTACATGATTCTTGAAAAGTATGCACTTTAACATAATGCAGTTTGAGGCCCTCTCACATAAGGGCCAAACTAGATGTGATAAGTGTCCTTGTGGATACCGTGAGGACATTGCAGCCATTTTAAATTGATTTCGAAATGCCACAAGGTCCCAATCATGAGTGGGCATGCTGAATGGCACCCTTGTTCCCTCCTGGACCTTTTCAAACGCTGAAACAGCTGTGTGTGTGGGGTGGTGGTGGTGCAGCCATTTCACTACTTAATAAGGTATGTGTGGGGAGGAAATCTTGGCCTTGATGGACATCAGTGTTTTTTCAGTAATATGTAATATTCAGTAATATGTGCTAGAGTAACTTTAGGATCCTACCTACATGAAGTAGGTACCCTGTTTCCCTGAAAATAAGACCTACCCCCAAAATAAGCCCTAGCAGGATTTCTATGCATTTGTGGTATAAGCCCTAGTGTGTCTTCTTGAGAAAAAATAAATATAAGACAGTGTCTTATTTTCGAGGAAACACGGTACATAAATTAGTTTGCTCTGGAGCCATCCTTCCTAAGACAAAAATGTGTGAGCCGGAGGCTAAAAAACTGTGAGCTAGCTCACATTAAATCAGCTTAGAGGGAACACTGATCCCCACTGTCCCCAGGCTCCACCCCTCGAATATCCAGGAATTTTCCAGCCTGGAGTTGGCATCCCTGTCTCCTCCCCTGCAACTTCTACTGAGAAAAACTGTGGTCTTTCTCCACAGTGGGGACTAAAGCAATTGACATCATTCTTGCCTCTTTTTTATCCACACAACAATCCTATGAGGTAGGTTAGGCTGAAAGTATGTGACTGGTCCAAAATCACCCAGTGAGCTTCCACAGCAAGATGGGGGATCTAAACTTGGGTCTCACAAACCCGACCCTGAAGCTCTGACCATTATACTACACTGACTTTCATAGAATGGCTGCTGTTGAACAGTAGCAAGCAGCCAGGCCTAGGTCAATCATGCAAGTCAGGTGGTATCAAGTCACCCAGAGAGTGCTGCTAGGCCTAGGATTGCCAGCTTCCAGGTGGGACCTGGAGATCCCCCAGAATTACAAGTGAACTCCAAACAACAGAGATCTGTCCCCCTTGAGAAAATGGGTGAACTCTGTGGCATTATATCCAGCTGAGGCCTCTCCCCTCCCCAGGCTCTGCACTCCTCAGTCTTCACCACAGAATCTCCAGGATTTTCCCAACCTGGAGCGGGCAATCCTAGTCCCAGGCCTGGCTCCAAACCCCCTTCATACTGCAGAAGAAATCCTTCCCAATCCAAGATCCGGTTCTGCTTTTTGCTTCCTCCCTCTCCCTCTGTTGATGTGGTGGGGCCTGGAGTAGATCCCTGCGGTGGCCATTTCAAAAGGTATGGGGGGATTCAACCATCCCCAAGGGTTTGGGGGGTTTTTTCCCTGCAAACCCAGAGTTCCCTGAGTCTGTAATAAGATCTGTTGGGCAAGAGTCTGGCCCCTATCTGCAGAAATAAGTATCTGCACAGAGAGGGGACTGTTGCAAATTAAATATATATATGTAACTGGATACACAGGAAGAATCCCATCTATTGGCTAGATTTTGTAATACAAAAATACATCAATCACTTGATTGATGTGTCTGTAGAAGAACGATGAAAGTGTTAAAAGTTAAACATCATTTCTCAGAGGTAATAGTCTGCATTGGTAACGTTTGATGCCTATATTGCTGGTGGTGTATTTGGCTCAGGGCTAGGGTTGCCAAGTCTTTTGAACTCACCGGCGGGGGACCGTCTGCTGGCTCTGGGAGTTGCCTCAGGACCCGTGCGTGCACCGGCTGCACGTCACAGGAAGTGACGCAGGACGTAGAGCACGTAGGGGGCGTGGCCCCGATCGGCAGTGGGGAAACCATAGAGTTTTCCCTCTGGCGATCGGGGCCACACCCCCAACGTGCTCTACGTGGTTGCAGCACCTCCGGTGATGCAGCCACACTGCGCTACGGGGGCGGGGTTCCCCCCGGGGCCCGATTCCGTGGCGGCGGAAATCGGGCCTCCAAAGCGGGGGTTTACCCGCCCCCCACCCCCACTTGGCAGCCCTACTCAGGGTCTATTCCCTTGTTTCATTCCCAGTTCCAGTTTATAACTCCAGCCCATCTGTGGGGAATGGACCTCAGGGTGGTAAAGTTTGCAGTGAGTGGGTGCAGTGGCCTAGTCCTCTCCCTCACTCATGGCTGCTCCTTGTCCAAACTAATAGCCTCATCCAAAGAGGCACGTAATAGAAAGCATGGCACAGCAAACACAGGCTGGTGTGAATTGGTGTGAAGGAGCTCGTCTCTCCTTTTTCACGAGCTTCAAGTGGGTGGGAGGGGGAGGTTTAATTTTTTTACAGAAACTGAGCACACTGGTGAGGGGATCTAAACCCTGCCCTCTACCTTACTTCACAGTGCTCCATTTCTTTCAGCATTTTCCCCCAGCCCAGCTGACTTTCCATGTTGGAGACTGGCCAGAGAAAAATGCTTCAAGAATTGGAATAAGTCACGGGATGAGTGACTTATGGGTTCAGGGTTCAACCCATCTGACCAGTGAGTTCTGGCTTTGTCTAACAGTACCTCCCCTCATTTTTGTTACACATAAACCAGAGCAATTGCCTGCCATTATTTTGCTACTGGGACAAATAGCAGTTGGGGGAAGGATTTGTCTTGGTTAGGAAGTATGTGGAGATTTTGGGGGTGGAGCCTGGGGGGAGCAGGATTTGGGGAAGGCAGGGACCTTAGAAGAACATAATGCTATAGAGCCCACCCTCCAAAGCAGCCGTTTTCTCCAGAGGAACTGATCTTGGTTGTCTGGAGATCAATAATGGGAGATCACCAGGTGCCACCTGGAGGATGGCAACACTGGAGTATAGTGGATTTCATCTAAATGTTCCTGAATTAGAGATATGGCATGATATTTACTCATCCCTGTTCTCTTGCATCTCCTGTGGTCTACTGTGTGTGTTTTGTCACATAGAGTGATCCCTGCCTCTGTTCTCCCCCAGTCCGTCTTGGACCAAGTACGTACACTTATTCATGATGCTTACATGCCTGCCCTTTCCCGCTGATGAATTTAAGGCAGCTACCAAATGGGCAGTTAGAAAAGGTTATTATCATCCCTCTTCTGTAGAATGACTCCCTTAAAGAGATTTCTAATAATCTTTGAAACTGCTCTCCTTCGGTGAATATTTTTTGCCAATGCTCTCCCTTGTGGTGAAAGAGAGGTACTACCACAAAGCCCAAGAGCCCAATTTTCATAACTGGAGTGCAGCACAAATTTTGCACATTGGATGCTCACCAAGTTTGTGATCTAACAAAGCCATATAGGTAGGGTGAAATGGAATGCATGACAGGCAGTTTTTGGAGCTTTTACTGCAGCCACATTTCCATTATACATGTCCCTTGCCTCTGCATCTCTAATGACAACTGTACTTGCTGTGGGGGCTCAAGTGGTTAAGATGCTGAACTGGAGGCTGTGGAAGGTCGGTAGTTCAGCAGTTCGAGACCCGAGTGTGCCGCATGACGGAGTGAGCTCCTGTCTCTGGTCCCAGCTCCTGCCAACCTAGCAGTTTGAAAGCAAGAAATTGCAAGTAGATAAATAGGTACTGCTTCAGTGGGAAGGTAACAGTGTTCCGTGCGCCTTGGCGTCTAGTCGTGCCAGCCACATGACCACGGAAACGTCTTTGGACAGCGCTGGCTCTTCGGCTTGGAAACAGAGATGAGCACCGCATCCCTAGAGTGAGATTCGACTGGCTTTCGAGCAAGGGAAACCTTTACCTTTACCTAAAGCTTCTAACATATAAGCAAAAGCAGGGGGGAAGAATTGTTTTGTAGACTCTTACAACTCTTATTAAGATGATCAGATGCACTGTTCCATGTGGGCTGGCTATTTCCAAAGCTGTTTCTTCTGTATCAGATTATCTAACAATGTCCCCAGAGGAAAAGGTACTGCTTATATCCTGACTTGATGACTGGACAAACCCTTAACTGCTAAGTAAATTTGAAGAGGTGTGTTGGGTAGTATAGAGAGACAAAAAGTGGGTGCGTGATCTGCTTAATATTGAATCAGACCTTTGGTCTGCCTGTGTACGTACTGTTACTAGAAATTCTCCAGGATAACTGGCAGGAAATCTTTCCCAGCCCTGCTTCCCGGTACTCTTTTTTTTTTTAATGGACTGAATTGATTATCTTTTGCCCACAAAACATGTGCTGTTACACTGTAACATGGTCTCTACTCAAGAGGGCGCTATTTTAAAGTGTGTGTTTGTGTGTTTAAGGAGCTGCGGTGGCTCAAGTGGTTAAGACGCTGAACTGCAGGCTGTGGAAGGTCGGTAGTTCAGCAGTTCGAGACCCGAGTGTGCCGCATGACGGAGTGAGCTCCTGTCTCTAGTTCCAGCTCCTGACAACCTAGCAGTTCGAAAGCAAGAAATTGCAAGTAGATAAATAGGTACCACTTCAGTGGGAAGGTAACAGTGTTCCATGTGCCTTGGTGTTTAGTCATGCTGGCCACATGACCACAGAAATGTCTTCGGACAGCACTGGCTCTTCGGCTTTGAAACGGAGATGAGCACCGCAACCCTAGAGTTGGGTTCGACTGGCTTTTGAGCAAGGGAACCTTTACCTTTACCTTTGTGTGTTTAACATGGCACCTCTAACCAAACAGAGTCATTTTAGCTGTTAGCCACAAGTTTTGAGCACTGTACTGCCACACATCTGCCATCCAGGCAAGGCTGCAAAATGACATTGCAATGCTTGGTTCTCTGGATGAAGTTGGGAGCTGCGGCTGTCAGACTGTCCATAGAGCATTATCATGCAGGAAATGTTAAATGAGTCACCGCATGTTAAAGATGTTATGTGATTCTGCCAGAAGCTGACAGATTCATACTATCTTCACACCCATTTTTTAAAAAATAACTAAAAATTTGACTGATACAAATATGCAAATTTTATTCAGAAGCAGGGTTGAATAATGTCTATGCCTTGACATAGTAGTCAGATTCTTTATTTCAAGAAGCTTTGCTGCTTCAAATAATTAACAAAAACAAACCTTTATTATGTATTTCCCAGAATTGGAAGACGCTACAGTGGAAACAGAGACAGAACACACGGAGGATGTTCAGGTACAGGTGAGGTCTATGAATACTTACTATTTTAAACTAGTGATCTCTCTCAGCCCTTTGACAGTGTTTCTTCAATTTCTGTAGGTTGATGGGAAATGTTATATTAATTATACAAGGCACTTTAATGTTTCTTGCATCCTTCTGGAGAGGCTGGCTGATTGGGAGTGGAGGGCACCACCCTCTGGTGGTTCTGCTCTTACTTGGCTGACTGATTCCAGAAGATGGTGTTGGAGGAGGAGGCCTGCCACTGGGAGAGATTGTCCATGGATTTGAAGTGTGGGACCACCAATATGCCGATGATACCCAGCTGTTTCTCCTTATCAGTTGAGTAGGGTTTGTCTGTAGAAATCCTGAACAGGTACCTGGAGAAGGTAACTTGAAAGGGTAATTGAAAGACTGTCTCCATGCATATTGAATGAGAGCCAGTAAAACTGGAGATGTTCCCAGACAAGACTTAGGTACTGTTGGTCAACAACGAAGCTATTCAAAGACTCAGCCTGTTGTGGAGGAGACTGCACTCTTGCTGAAGGGGCAAGGTCATAGCTTGGGAGTGCTGCTGGATCCTGGCCTACAGCGTTACCCTAACTGTTATACTTGCCAGTTCCATAACATGCAAAGCATCCTCCACACATGTAGGGTCAGACTGTGTTCCACTGGAGCAGTTATTTTGGGACCAAACAGTCTAGGTCACAATATGGTATAGCACTGCAGTGATGAAGGAAAAATGAAATGAAGAGAGAGAGTCACAAATGAAACCAGCTATGAAGCAAGGGATGAAGATCCATGAACCAAATGAGGTTCAGTGATACAGCAAGGAGGATGAAGGGCTGGTTAATAAGCCAACCATAAAGCCAGAGAAGGAGGCTTAGGTGCAGGATCAGCTACAAAGTTGGAAGGGTTTGAGATGCCCTGTTTATGGGTTTGGGAGGATGAGGTACAAAGAAGTGGACAGTGGGATGATTTCGGTGGAGCAAGTGAGTTACCAGAATGATAGTTTAATGACATTTCCCTGGGTCTGGGATTGAATTACCGGGATAGGCTGTATAGTGAGGATGGTTCTATAACCTCAAGTTATTATCTAGCAAACTTGAGTCAGTGGCTCCTGGGTTTGAGGTATGGAGCTTGTGGTGGCTGAGGACACAAAGGCCTTTAATCAATGTGCCATGGAATGGAGCATTCCAGTAAGTGAGTTACTTCCCCCTGAGAGCATCCAGAGGAAATTCCTGCTAGGTCAGGGACCCCCACCTTGATATCATACTGGATTATTTTATCCAGTCTTCTGTGGGCTAAGTTAGAAGCTGCCAATACTGGGGTCTCGGGAAGGGGGGGAGCTTACTTGCAATAGCAGTTGCAGGTTCAGGTTTCCTTTGTGGTACAGAGGGTCCTGTTCAGTGTTCCCTCTAAGCTGAGTTAGTGTGAGCTAGCTCACAGGTTTTTAGCCTCCAGCTCACAGATTTTTGTCTTAGTTCAGGAAGGATGGCTCCAAAGCAAACTGATTTATGCAGTAGCCAAATCACTTGCTCACAACTTTCATGCCAGTAGCTCACAAAGTAGAATTTTTGCTCACAAGACTCCACAGCTTAGAGGGAGCATTGGTCCTGTTACCATCTTCAGCTGATACACCAGCTATGGCCTATCCTCGAAAAACATAATTTGCCCACAGTAATTAGCACTCTCTGATCACATCTAGGTTAGAGCACTGTAATGTCATTTATGTGAGGCTGCCTTTGAAAACTGTTAGGATACTTCACTTGGCCCAGAATATGGCAGCCAAGCTGTTGTTGGAAGTTAGACACAGAGAGCATATCACTCCTATGCTGAAATATCTGCACCGTCTGCCCATATGTTTGTGGGCACAATTCAAAGTGCTGTTTCTTTCCTTTAAAGACCTAAATGTCTTGGGGTCAGGGTATGTGTGTTGTTCTTCACAACACTTAAGATCCTCTTCTAAATTCCTTCTCTCTGTGCCCCCACCTTCAGACATGAGGTGGGTAGTGACCAGACATAGGGCTTTTTCAGTGGTGGTTCCTTGCCTTTGGAATGCTCGCCACCATGACACAGTCCTGGTACCTGCCTTAGTTTTAGGGGCCAAGGTAAAACATTTCTCTTAACCTAGGCTTTTGTCCGAATGCACAGCTGTCAAATACACATTTGTAGCAAAGTAATATTTATTGAAGCCATGAAGAAACAGGAGCAAGTTCACTGTTTGGAATAACCAAAATGGTTGGGCACAGAATAATAAAGCAATTTCAAAATAGCAATAAACAATAGGCTTGGTTCCCGCTCGCGCGGTTGGGCTGTCATACTCGCGCCCAAAGCCTGAGAACAAACATCTCCTAAAAGATAAACAATTAGACTCTTCTCACACTCTAGTTCATTATAGACTAAGCGAAGTCGACTTCCCCCACCTGTGACCTTGCTGATTACGATAGTACAAAGCACCACTAGCGTATATGGAAAGGAATGCATGAGACATAGAAATAAGCACTTCATAAGACATACAGACATGCGCATGAGGATCCGGCCATATCCTGCACCTGGGAGGGAGGGAAAGACATACAGAACATATTGGCAGCTTGCTGACAGCTTTTAGCTAAGAGGTTTTATCTCTTAAATCTGTATGGTAAGCATTTTACCTACATTAATTTAAGCTGCTCAGTGTGTATTTTATGCTCTGTTAATCCTCTGGCTTTTTTAATGGTGTTGGCTTATATTTTAGTGGCTTGTTTAATGTCTTTGTTCCGTGCACCTTGCCATTTAGTCATGCTGGCCACATGACCACAGAAATGTCTTTGAACAGCGCTGGCTCTTCGGCTTGGAAACGGAGATGAGCATCACCCCCTAGAGTCAGATGCGACTGGTTTTCAAACAAGGGAAACCTTTACCTTTATTATTTCAGTTGTAAGCTGCCTTGAGCTGGTCTTTGAGCCGATTAAGTTGAAGGAAGGCTTCTTAGCCTAGGATAGTCATAGATTAGAAGTAGGATCCACACTGGTCTCTTTGATATCATAAGATTAGTGAGAGCAGTGTTTAAGTTTGATACTGTGGGGGGAGAATCTGTTTTGGGGGGAGAAAAATTGAAAAGGTGATGTCGCTGTGTGGGCACATCAGTTCCAGGGAAAATCTGGAAATGACCTAGGGTAGCTCTAGGAATAATCAAAATCTCTATGGTTTTACTACAGTTTCCAGCAAAGAACTGCACCGAGGCAGGTCAGTGCTGCTGTTGTTATTAGACCTGATGGCAGCGTTTGACACAGTCGACGATCTTATGACCCACCGCCTCGCCACGCCAACATAGGAGTTCAGGGGACTGCCTTGAAATGATTTTCTTCCTTTCTCTCTGATCGGGGACAGAGGGTGGCGCTTGGCGAGAGGGTCTCCCCACAGTATCTGCTAGAATGTGGAGTGCCACAGGGGGGCATCCTCTCACCAATGTTGTTTAACATCTATATGCGCACCCTCGCCCAGTTACTCTGGAGTTATGGGCTGGGCTGTCACCAGTATGCTGATGACACCCAGCTCTATCTGTTAATGGACGGCCATCCGTCTTCTGTTCCTGAAATGCTGGGTGAGAACTTGGAAGCTGTGGCTGGATGGTTGCGGCAGAGTCGGCTGAAGTTAAATCCATCGAAGACGGAGGTCCTGTACCTGGGTTGAGGGGACATGGATGTGGGCACCAGGCCTCCCACACTGGAAAGGGGCACCTTTGGTGGCAGCCCAAACAGTGAGGAGCCTGGGAGTGATACTGGATGCCTCTATCTCTTATGGAGGCCCAGGTTGCTGCAGTTGCCAGATCTGCATTCTTCCATCTTAGGCAGATCAGGCTCCTGAAGACATATCTTTCCCCCCAAGACCTAGCTACAGTGATCCATGCAATGGTCACCTCTAGGCTTGATTACTGAAATTCTCCCTGTGCAGGCTTACCCCTGAGACTGGTACAAAATGTGGCGGCACGCCTGCTGACGTCGATGCCTGTGCGGGCTCACGTTCAGCATGTGCTTTGCCAGCTGCATTGGTTACCAGTTGAGTACTGGATCCGCTTCAAGGTGTTGGTAATAACCTTCAAAACCTTATACGGCCTGGGACCAACATAGCTAAGGGACCGCCTCTTCCCGTATACGCCTCAAAGAGCTTTACGCTCTAGTAATCAACATTTCCCGGTGGTCCCTGGCCCAAAAGACATCCGTCTAGCCTGGGCCAGGGCCTTTTCTGCCCTGGCCCCCACCTAGTGGAACATGCTCCCCATCGAGATCAGGGCCCTGCGGGATCTTACTCAGTTCCGCGGGGCCTGCAAGACGGAGCTGTTCCATCAGGCTTTTCGTTGATGCAGCAGGCGTCCACATATGGCCTCCCTGAGGTTGCTGTCTCCTACCTACTGGCCACCCATCTACCAGCAAACGGCCATATCCATCAGTATTAATGAGTCGGCCTTTTCGCCAGCAGCTATAACTACTGATTTTAAATGTTTACAATGTAAATGTTTTATTGTGTTCTAAAACGTATTGTATTATTTGAGATGATGTGACCCGCCTGAGCTCGCTCACGGGATGGGCGGGATACAAATATGAAAAATAAATAAATAAATACGTCACTTCCGGTTTTTCTCTGGAAGTGACACAGAAACCCAGCCAATGCCGCACCCTCCCATGTCCCTGCTCTCAACCCTCCTGCTGGTTGCCAGGCTCAGTATGGCAACCCTAGGCAGGGCTCAGTAGCTGGTCTCTTCAGCCCTGACGGGAGTTCTCTCTCCTCTTTGGTAGTAGCATGCACTGTAATTGTAGGACTACCACCCTAGTGAGAATTAAGTCAGATTTTTTTAAGGTTATGTAAGCAAGGGACTGCGATGGCTCAAGTGGTTAAGACGCTGAACTGCAGGCTGTGGAAGGTCGGTAGTTCAGCAGTTCGAGACCCGAGTGTGCCGCATGACGGAGTGAGCTCCCGTTTCTAGTTCTAGCTCCTGCCAACCTAGCAGTTCGAAAGCAAGAAATTGCAAGTAGATAAATAGGTACCACTTCGGTGGGAAGGTAACAGCGTTCTGTGCGCCTTGGTGTTTATTCATGCCAGCCACATGAGCATGGAAATGTCTTCGGACAGCGCTGGCTCTTTGTCTTTGAAACTGAGATGAGCACTGCAACCCTAGAGTCGGATTTGACTGGCTTTCGAGCAAGGGAACCTTTACCTTTACCTTTTTAAGCAAGGGGAGTAAATATAGAACTGAAAGAGCTTGTTCTGTCAGTCTTCTGTTAAAGGTGTAGCAATGGAGTTACTGCTCATTCAGTAAGTCAGAAGCCCTGATTACTCAGCAGTCTTTTGAAAAAATAGGATTTTTTTTTTTATCGAAAAGGTTTGTAAGACTGGGCAGATCACCATGGAATAGGTTTGGTCTTTGCTGTGGCCTTATGCTTTCTGTATATGTACTTCTGGAATCCCCCTCTATCCAGATACAGAGATAATGAAATTGTGTCTTTCAAGGTGATTCTCTTTTATGGGTATGTGCAGAAGAATAATGTAGCCCATATTCTTTCATTCCACATGATTTGTTTTCATTTCTGAAAATGGAAATGGACGTTTGATTCCATTTCTGTATCTTTTTATCACATTCATACTATTTTCTTGTAAAATTCTGAGCTTCAAGGTCTTTCTTTTCCAGAACAAAGATAGGGAGCCCTCGTTTAAGTCAGAACTAACTTCCTGAGAATGTTACTCATCCAGGTACAGAAATAAAATTCAGTAGGTAAGATAAAGCTCATGAACCATTTTCAGAGCATCATGGCTTGGACTCTGACCGAAATGGAGCAGGAATCCAAGCTCTCTCTAAGAAAATGAGGCAAAATGTGATTAAATTGCTATATGTCGTATCTGTTTAGGCCTAATCCATAGATATACTGTAGTATGCATATTTCTTTTTTTCTTTTTTCTTTTGTATTTTTGCATTTTTGTATGCGTGCATGTGTGTGCCCATGCCTGGAAATCATGGTGACCTCTGGCAACTTCTGCTGGGGCATGGAGGACATTCAGAGAAGTGGGTTGGTAGCCTGCCTCTGCCTCCCGGCCCTGGTATTCTTTGGAGGTCACCCATCCAAATACTTGCCAGGTTGGCCTGCTCCGCTTCCGAGATCTGACAAGATCAGGCTTGCCTGCACTATCCAGGTCAGGGCGTGTATTTCATTTTTGAAGAGTTTCCCATCCAAATTTAAGTAATATTTTCCCATCTGGTTGTTGCTGTGGTCCAGTTTCAGAAACTTTGCCATAATGATTGAGTTCTCAAATATCATGGTAACAGATAGGAATCTCTTTCACAGTCCAAACACTTGTCATCAAGAAGAACTTATGAACCTCCCATGCCATAGTTTCCAAATGCATATTTGACTCTCAGTTGAAATTATGGGCTCTGGTAGAACACAGTGTACCTCTTCTGAGTTTGGCAGTTCTTGGACACTGAAGACAGATTCATGCTGTGAGATCTATTGATGTGTTTTCCAAGAATATGAAAAGAAATACGGTGACTTCTGATATCTGTATGTACAACAGATTTTGGAACACGTAAAAAACTTGAAAAATATATCATGGTTTGACTATTATACTACTGCACATCTAGGTATGGGAAAGATGCATTGATTTCAACAGAGCACATGATTAAGTCACTTACTAAATACATCTGCACTGCTATACTTCCACTGATTGTACACCATGGTATAATTGCAATCAATGGAATTTGTGCAACTTGAGTTTGGTTAACTTTAGTTCAGGCCAATGAGTCAATAGCAAGAATTAAACATTCCAGTTTCAGAAAGTAGTTTGGTAATTAGTGAATGGATCCTACTTGCTTTCAAAAATTGTACAGAGGCTACTTTCAAGCAATGTGACATGTTGTTATTTCACTGCAATCAGGCATGATCTCAACTTTCTTGCTGCACTCATCAGCTTTCATTGCTCCTTTCTCTGTCCATAGAGCATGTTGTATAGCTTCCTGATTTGATGAAGCTGTAATTCATAGTGATAGTGATCCAAATGCAGGTGTCTTGATTGAAGCTTGTTTACGCTGCACAAGCCAAGATTCTAAACCTTAATTCCAGTTTAGAATCTCAGTTTGTGGGGAGTAAACAAACTCCAATTCATAGATGCACATACATTCAGATATAATGGTGAATTGGAGCTTGATCAGGCTGGGAGGCTTTGTGTGGTTCTGCCAGTTAGACAAGGTGAGAAGTGTGAAGGGAGTGCACTCTAGCAGAGTAAAAAGCTGTGTTTGTGCCATATTGCAGTTTAACAGCTATTTGCTTGAGTGTGACAGACCAGAGGTCAGGTGCATAGCCAAAAATTATTAAGTTGTGGGGCATTTAAATTTCTTGGGGGGCACTGGCTAATTTAATTTAATTAACTTGCTTCCTTGCTTTTTTGGCTGGCAAGAGGCAAGCAAAAGAGAGGTAGGCAAGATGAACAGTGTGAGACTGGAGGCAGGGCTTGCTTTGCTGGCCGAGGACTCCATAAGAATACAGAGAGCTGCCGGCGGGGGTAGGGGAAGGGTAGTGCATGGCTTGCCGCTGCCCATGGCGGCAGCGGTGGCGAGGACTCCATAAAGAGACAGAGAGCTGTTGGGGGGGGGAAGGGTGGCGTGAGGCTTGTCAGCGAGCCATTCATAAAGTGGCCACCCGCAAGCACTTCATAAAGTGACAGAGAGCTGCCCGGGGGTGGGGAAGGGTGGTGCGAGGCTTACTGCCACCACTGGCAGCAGTGCCAGTGAGGACTCAATAGAGATACATAGAGCTGTCGAGGGAGAAAAGGTGGTGTGAGGCTTACTGCTATGCCTGGTGATGGCGGCGAGCATGAAAAATAATTTGGGGGGCTGAGCCAGGGTATTAAGTTGGGGGGCACTGGCAGAAAGTCAGGGTGCTGGGCCTCGAAATGCCCCACTGTAGCTACAGGCCTGCCAGAGGTTGTCCTGCTCCTGATGAGAAACCAGCCACTCAGCTAAGCCTATGGAAGTACTGCTCTAGCATCCACTCACCTTTCAGGAGGGGAATGGAATGCTGGAGGGAAGCACGAGAGGAGTGGAGTTCAGATCTGCCTCAGGGAGAGGGCAGTGGTAGTTTGGGGTCTGCCTCAGCAACAGACCAGTGAGAGCTCAGATCTGACTCAGCAAAATATCAGACCGTTAAAAGGGTAGCTCTGCCTGATAACATTGCAGAGCGGTTTAACTCTACCTCTGTGAGAGAATGGAGTACCTGACTGTGAGGCCTGTCTCTGGTAGTGAGCAGATTTTATCCCATTTAATCTGACTCTTGGGAAAGGGCACACAGGTGTGGGTGGAATCCTGTGTGTGTTTGAGGATCCAACCTCTAGTGGCTTAGTCAGTAAAAGCCTGTCTATACCTGAAAACATTAAAGAAAATTTAACCCATGTTCTGAAACCGGAACTAGTTTAAATTTATGTGCCTCAGCCAGGTTTCATAGAATCATAGAATGTTAGAGTTGGAAGGGACCTTGCAGGTCATCTAGTCCAACCCCCTGCACTCTGCAGGAGCATAGCCGAAAGATAGCCCTACAACATACCCGAAAGATGGTCGTCCAGCCTCCGCTTGAAAACGTCTAGCAAAGGAGCATCCACCACCTCCCGAGGCAATCTGTTCCACTGCCTTTGACTACCTGGAGACCTGTGATGTTGATCTGTAAATGAATGAATCTTCTTTGATATTTATACACAACTCCAGCCTCATTGATCTCAGTGTTCTACTTGCTCACCACACAACTTGCTTTGTGGCGGTGAACCCTATGCCTTTGCACTGGCTACCTTAAGAACATCTGGTAACTGATGGGAAGGTTTACAGTTTAAAACAAACTTGATCACCCACAGTCCTTACAGGCTGTATGGGACCCTTCAGCTAGTAGAAAAGATCTGTTACAGTCTTTGTTTATTTGTTTTTGGTGATGTCTGCCTGCAGCCTGATGCCCTTCTCAGTTTTTCCCTATTGCTCTCACCCTGTGCCCAACTTTGATTTTAGGAGATATTTCCATTTTGACATATATAGAAAGTTATAAGTGTCTGTGAGACAGAGGATTCATCCCGTATTCCCAAGTAATTGAAAGTTCTGTCTTGGCATCTCAGATTTTTTAAAAAATAGATCTTTGAAGCACAGACTTAGGTCCTCAGTTACAGAAAAAATCATGAAGACTTGAGGCCAGTAATGAGCGAGCCCCTTGGTCTCAAGTCAGAATGTGCATGTATATTTATGAACAGCAATGGAAAGCTTTAATTTTGCACAGTGTATTAAAACTAAAGTAGACCAACTAACTAACTGACCCAATCAAACAAATGTTGCAGCAAAAGATGGCAGTAGTCACAGTGCATTCAAAGGGAATAATCTGTAGAATCCCCACTAGATGGCAGTTGCAGATTCCTAAATAAGTTTTGTAATTCAAAGTTATAGGGCTTTTCCCTTGTAAAACTTGATGATATTTCTCAATGAGCATAAATATTTATCTGAGTCAGACATTGGTGCCTGGCTGAATTAATGTTGTTCTATTAGTAACTTCTCCTAAAGTCTTTCTAAACTTGGAAATACCCATCCTGTATGCAGTTTGTGGAATATTGAAAGTAAGGTGCCCAGTTAGGGTTGCCAAATACAGAAAACATACCGGCGGGGGAGTGTCCTGCCGGTCCGAGAGCTGTTTCCTGAAGCCTCAAATGGCGTGGCCCCGCCCCCAGCGTGTGACGTCACTTCCGGGTGACGCGCACGCCGGGGCGGAGTTCCCCCCGGGCCCCGATTCCCCGGCGTCGGGTAACGGGCCTCCGGGGCGGGGGGAATTCCGCCCTACCGGGGGGGTTGGCAGCCCTATGCCCAGTTGCCTTCCAGAGTATCTACCCAGCATGAAGACTTTGTGCAAAGCATGTACATCCACACACATAGAAATTGTTAACTGATTTGTGATGGTACACATGACATAGGTTATAGTTTCTGTCTCTTATGCTAAAGTTGAATCCCTGTTGTATACTGCCATAATTTGCAAGAATGCACAGTCATGGCTAGAAAGATACAGCACATGCATGCTGAGCATTTATGTGCTGGTGCAGCAAGTTTTGCAATCAAACTGAAAAGTAAAAACTGTGTCATCTGTTTGTTTTGACTGTTCTGCATGCTTGCTTCTGCCATGGTGGTTAACAGGCTGTGGGTTACCATATAGATCTTTCTGTATTCAGTTTCACATAGAATCAGTGCTATCATTTACAAATTATACAGCTTCTAGGTTCAGTAAATAATAAATTAACAAGGCAAACATGCCGCAGTGTGTATTATATATGACAGGATTGTGTCCACTCTAGTTCCCACTAGAACAGGAGGCCTGGATCCTTAAGTGAAATATGCCCCTGCAAGAAAACATCATAAAATTAGTAAGAATATTTTTGTCATATACCTTGCTATACAAGAAAGAGGAAGAGTAATTGTCCTTCATTTTCGATGGAGGTAAATGTTACTCTGTTATTGTTATTATAAAGGCTTTACTGAGATATTTGAAGAAACTGGTAAAACCCCACCAGTGAATGCTAGTTCTCGTAATTCTTTCACTGTGATTTCCCTCAAGTGTTGCTCCGCACTCACTCTTCTCTTTGCCCCAATGGTACGTGTCAATTTCACACAAGCTGCCGTGCGGCCGCATTTTGCCCCATGCGAATGGGGCAAAATGCAGCCACACAGCAGCTTGTGTGAAATTGACATGTACCATTGGGGCAAAAGGGAGGAGTGAGTGCGGAGCAGTGCTTGTGGGAAATCACCCCCAAGAGTTATACCTTTGCTACCTTTGTGGCAGGGGGTAGAAAACTGCCTATCAGTGCTGCTGTGCTGCTGTACGTGAATACAGCTCTGCTAACAGCCATCTGATGGTTAGCTTCAGATACCATTCCTTGCGCAATATAGTTATACTTCTTTGAAAGGTTTTGAGAATCATTATAGGACTGATAATATGCTTTTTAACAGTCCAAAGCTTCCACCGTGAGCAGTCGATCTTCTTGCTTCGTTACCTGTCAAAGATAAAAATTAGTTATGTTAGTAAAGTCCTTTTGGGTTAATATTAATATTGTCCTTGCAGCACACTCATAAGTTCATCAGACGTTGGGGCGCCTGCCTTTTTTTTTCTCTTAAATTGTAGGAGACACCTCCTGCCACTCCTTTCTCCTTTCTTCGTCTCCTCCATCCGGATTGCTGTCTTCGTCACTGCTAAAATGTTTCCACTTGGCGAGTTCTGCTTCCTCCTCTGAGCTGGCGTGTCTCTTCAAAAAGTCTTGTGCTTTGAAAATGGAGTCAATCTTCTCTCTTTTGTCTTTAAACTTAAAAACCAGTCCTTCTGGAAACAACCATCTGTAATTAATTTGACGGTTTTGCAAGAAGGTGGTCAGTCCTTTATATGCCTTCCGCTTCTGTCGAATTTCAAATGGTACATCTTTTAAAATCCTTATGTTTTGCTTTCCAATTTTCAAGGGTGTTGCTGAGGTCGCTTTGAGGATCTGATCTCTTACACGTTGTTTGGTGAATTTGACAACCACTTCAGCTGGCAGATTATTTTTCTTTGTGAAGTTAGAATAGGATCTGTATACCAGATCCATTTCTTCGCTTAGTTTATCCGCTTCACTGCCCATCAGTGGTGCCAACGCTTCCGTTAATATACTTCTGAGATCTTGTTTTTCCACTTCTTGAATTCCTTGAAACCGGAGAGTCAAATTTGATTTTTCCATTTGTAACGTTAATAACTTATTTTCTTGCATTTCTTGCTTCTTTTCCATTTTGCTGACCTTCTTGATTTTCTGCGTATCTTCTGTTGAAACCAGGCATTTTTTTGCAATCTCCTCCATTTTTTTGGCTGTATCTGTTAACTGTGTCTGTTGACTACTGAGAACACTTTCCATGCTTACTAAGGTTTGGCTAATTTTCTGCATCTGATCCAGCAGAGGGCGAAGCATCTCACTTTCTTGATAATATACAGCCGCACCGGAGAGGCGGGAACCAGGACCGGAAGTGACTATTAGCTTCTTCGCTTGCTTTTCCTTCTCCTTGTCCTTTTTAGCCCCCGACATCTTGGCTGTTTGTTTACTTTTTAAAAAACCGTGCCATACTGCTTGGGAAACAATCCCTTTTCTTCGCTTTAAGAAAATCCCCAAAAGGTAACTTTGCGTCTTTAAATTTCACCCCCCCTTACTCTGCTTACAGTCCACCCTCCTCCCTCTTCTTATGTGCTTGTTTGGTGGGGGGGAGATACGCTTATATCTTTCCACGCTTTTGATTGACAACTCACAGTTTGCAGCCGTTCAGTTTCACTTTCAACCACTCATTCACTTCATCACTCTGCGAAGTCCGGTGGCGTTGCTAGTCCCCATACGGGCCACTGCCGCGGCGGGGCCTTTGGGGCATGGGGTGAGCCTCAATTTCCGACCAAACGGGCCGGTAAAGAGGCACTACCCCGGCGCGCCCCAGTTCGGAGCCTTTAGCCTAAGGCTCCTTAGGGTCTCTGCTTGTGCGGATCCCCCCCAACCGCGCGTGGGCGAGTCGACTCCGGGAGCATCCCGAGAGTGCAACCGCCATTCATGCCGCCAAAACCAGAAGTCCCCAGATGGGGTGGACTGATAATATGCTTAATTAAATGATGCATTCAAAAAAATTCAAGTGATATATTCTTTGACAAAGAGGAGGAAACAATTACATTCATTTCCTTCAACCAACTTTGTTTAAGATTCTCTTTTTCTTGCTCTGAAGGCATCCTCCTTTTTATGCTTGTCTGGTGCATTATTATATCCAAGTCTGCCAATTTAGCTTAGTAATGAAATGAGCAGAAGTAAAATCCAATTATTTACTGGTTATAGTTATGATCTAAGGAAGTCTGTCCATAATTTTCTCTTATGTATTTTCTGTTATATCTAAACTGTTGAAATTACCCACATAGCAAGAGCATTTGAATCAGGATAAATTTGCTCTCAGATTAAAATTTTGATTTCAAGAGCTTTTATTGCAAATATGAGAAGCTTTGATAACTAAGGTGCAGTTTAGAACATGGGGAAGTCCTCAGTGATGGGAAAAAACCAATAGAATGAGATACTGCTAATGGAAGAAAACTTTTGGGCAAACCATATGCAGCTGCATCCTGTGCATGTTTACTCAGAAGTAAGTCCTTCTGATTTCTATGGGACTTATTCCTAACTAAGTATACACAAGATCTCCAAAAGGGCTTCCTGACCCTTTAAATCCTGCAGGTACCTTTGGAATTTTGAGAGGGGGTAGTGAATACCATCTCAAAAAGGCTGCTGCAGGAGGTGAAGCCAAACCCCAAATGGCTGCTACAGGAAGCCCAGCCAAACACAATACCTCCCTTCTTGCTTTGCAAAAGAATCCTATGGCAACCATACTGAATGCATGAAGATGCTTTATTCAGAGTCATTCCACTGATCTGTCAAGCTTAGGGCCAGATTGTGATATATTTGTTCACTAGATGAATCTGGGTTTCCTGAACCCAGCTTGTTTTCTCTGCTGTCACAGGTTAGTTGCAGGAATATCTTCTTCAAGGTCAGAGGTAGCCCCTTCTTCCCCCTAAGCAGGAACTGAAGCC